>NC_091559.1:22553696-22556196 GCF_042767895.1 Penaeus vannamei | reverse complement strand
AACCACTCAACACAAAGTAACACGAATCAATAATCTTTTAATACGGGGGTTAATTACAGGTCTGGCTCTAATGACCCTTTGTGAGAACCGTTTTATGATTAAAGAATTAAAGAATCAAAGAATTAAAGAATGGAAAGAAGAAACAGAAGAAAAAGAAGGAGAGGGAGATGGAGATGGAGATGAAGAAGAAGTAGGAGAGAGAAAAGAGGAAGAAGAAGAAGAAAAAAAGAAAAAAAAGAAGAAGAGGAGAAAAGGAAGAAGATGAAGAAGAAGAAGAAGATGAAGAAGAAGTGAGGGAGAAGAAGAAGAAGAGGGAGGAAGAGAAGAAGAAGAAGAAGAAGAAAAGGAAGAAGAAGAAGAAGAAGAAGAAGAAGAAGAATAAGAAGAGAGAGGGAGAAGACGAAAAAGAAGAAGAAGGCCAAGAAGAAGAAGAAGAAGGAGAGCGAGAAGACGAAGAAGAAGGAGACGGAGAAGACGAAAAAGAAGAAGAAGGCCAAGAAGAAGAAGAAGGAGAAGGAGAGGGAGAAGACGAAAAAGAAGAAGAAGGCCAAGAAGAAGAAGAAGGAGAAGGAGAGGGAGAAGACGAAAAAGAAGAAGAAGGCCAAGGAGAAGAAGAAATAATTTTGATAATGAGGAATGCCAACACCGCCATCGATTTAATCAGCGGCGGGACCTCAACGCAGCGGCCGGCTCAGCGGTGGATTGAAAGCGAGGGAATTATAAATAATCAAGTAAACTTAGCAATAACATAAGAATATAAGTATGTATGTAGTACAGTGTGTGTGCGTATGTGCGTGTGTGTGCGTATGTGCGTGTGTGTGCGTGTGTGCGTGTGTGTGTGTGTGTGTGTGTGTGTGTGTGTGTGTGTGTGTGTGTGTGTGTGTGTGTGTGTGTGTGTGTGTGTGTGTGGGTGTGTGCATGTGCGTGTGTGTGTGTGCATTTATATATCTATCTACCTATCTATTTATATATAATCATATATATATATATATATATATATATATATATATATATATATACATACATATATATATGTATATATAGACATATATCTACATATATCTACATATATATACATTACACATATAATATATATTATACTATATATACATTATTATATATACACATTGTTATACACACACACACACATATATATATATATATATATATATATGTGTGTGTGTGTGTGTGTGTGTGTGTGTGTGTGTGTGTGTGTGTGTGTGTGTGTGTGTGTGTGTGTGTGTGTGTGTGTGTGTGTGTGTGTGTATATATATATATATATATATATATATATATATATATATATATATATAGAGAGAGAGAGAGAGAGAGAGAGAGAGAGAACAAGAAAAACAACACCAAAAGACCCCCCCCCGGCAAACACTCACGACGGGAACGACGGGCGCCAGCCTGTGGACTGTCCGAGAGAGAGGGCGAGCGAGCGAACACATACGCACGCACGCACACACACACACAACGCAGCCGTACCTGAAATGGTAAGAGCATCATTAATTTTCAATCACGGATAAGCGGGCGTTAGGGGAGGGAGAAAGGAGGGGAGGGGGAGGGGTGGGGGAAGGGGTTGAGGGTGGGGTAAGGGTGCAGAAGGGGTTGGAGGGATGGTGTGAGGGGTTGGGAGGAACTGGTGGGGTGGGGGTGGGGGTTGAAGAAGATTGGGAAAGGGATTGGAGGGTTGGAGGGCGGGGGTTGTAGAGGGAAGGTGATAAAGGGGGAGGATGAAAGTAGGGTAAGTAAAAGGGGGGAAGGTAAAAAGAAGGGGATGGGGATTGATAAGGGCAGGGGGGAGGTTGAGAGAGGAAGGTGAAAGGAGGGAGTAGGGTGTTGAAGGGGATGGGATAGGCGAAGGTGAAAGAAGGGGGAGGGGTTGGAGGGGTGGGGAGGGGAAGGTGAAAGGAGGAAGAGCGAAGGAGGTGAGGATAGGATAGGAGGGGAGGAGGGGGAAGCGATGAGGAAGGAAGGAGAAGAGTGAGAAGATAAGAGGAAGGAGGAGGCGATGAAGGAGGATATGGGGAAGAGAAAGGGGCGAAGAAGGAAGTGTGGAGAGTTGGTGTTGGAAAAGGGGTAGAAAGGAAGATTAGGAGGAGAAGAAGGAGGTGGAAAGGAAGATTAGAAGGAGGAAGAGGAAGAGGAAGAGGAGGAGGAGGTAGAGGAGAAGGAGCAGAAGGAGGGGGAGGAGGAAGAGGGGGAGGAGGAGGAGAAGGAGCAGAAGGAGGAGGAAGCGGGGGATGATGATGATGATGATGAGAAGGAAGAGAATGAAGAGGTGAAGGACGAAGAGAAGAAGGAGAAGAAAATGGAAAAGAAAATGAGAGAAAAAAATTAAGAGGAAGAAAAACAAAAAAGGCCATAAAAATAGAAGAAAAAACAAAAACAATAGCAATAATAAAATATTTTTTCCCCCATTCATGTAAATCCATGCCGCTTAGTCTCCTTGTCGCTAAAGCTCATTTCTTGTGACTTCATTACCCGAATCTCGTCT
>NC_091559.1:22531196-22538696 GCF_042767895.1 Penaeus vannamei | reverse complement strand
ACGTTTAAGCGGATAAACACCCGAGGTCAGTACCCGAAACCCGAGATCCGCCCGACCCCCGCAATCCTGTTCTTTCACGGGGTGTCCACATCATATGACACTGGAGGTCCTCTTGCCCCCCCCCCCCCCCCATGCCTGTCCGTCCCCCAAGCCAAGCGAGTCGCAAGCCAGAGCAAACTGCCCCAACTTGCATGTAAAGAGAGAGGTCGTTGTCGGTCGCCTGTTTTGGTCGTTCCAGAAGGCGCTGAGGGAGGGAGGGGGAGAGAGGGAGAGGGAGAGGGAGGGGGAGGGAGGGGGAGGGAGAAGGGGAAGGGGAAGGGAGAGGAAGGAAGGGAGGGAGGGAGGGAGGGAGGGAGAGAGGGAGAGATAGAGAGAGAAAGAAAGAGAAAGAGAAAGAGAAAGAGAGAGAGAGCTCTCGTTCCCCTTCCCCACGCAAATTGCCCCAACTTGCATATTATGAGAGACGTCGTTGTCGGTCGCCAGTTCGTTCCAAGGGCGTGGCCGAGGAGGCGGGTGGGGTATGGGAACTGTGTGGGGGTGGGGGGGGCATGAGGAAGGAATTGTTAGGAATGGTGGTATGAGGGAGGTGATATCAGGAACTAAAAGGAATGGTGGTATGAGGGAGGAGGTATCTGGAAGGAACTATATGGAATGGAAATATGAGCGTGAAGGTATGAGAAAGGTAATATTCAGGAGCTAAGGGGAATAGTGGTATGAGGGAGATGCTACGACGAAGGAGCTATGAGGAAGGAATTATAAGGAATGGTGGTGTGAGTGTGAAGGTATAAGGAATGGTGGCACGAGTCGAGCTATGAGGAATGGTGGCACGAGGGAGAAGCTATGACGAAGGAATGGTGGTTTGAGGAAGGAGGTATGAGGATTAGTGGCATGAGGGAGAAGCTATGGCGAAGGAATGTTGGCATGAAGAAGGAGGTATGAGGATAGGTGGCATGAGGAGACATAAGGGATTGTGAGGTGTTCTTGGTTGACTTCTTGCGTTCCTTCTTTCTGCTTCGAGCGATGGCGCGTGGGAGGCAAAATTGGGAAGTTGTCAATGGGTTTCTTGATAAGTCTTTATGCCTGCCTGCATGCCTTCTCTCTCTCTCTCTCTCTCTCTCTCTCTCTCTCTCTCTCTCTCTCTCTCTCTCTCTCTCTCTCTCTCTCTCTCTCTCTCTCTCTCTCTCTCTTCCTCATTCCCTCATTCTCCCTCGTCCCCCTCCCTCCCTCGTCCCCATTCCTCACCTATTGCCTCTCTCCCTCGTTTACTTTTATCCCTTCTCCCTATTCTTCCCTTTCCTCCCCCTCCCTCGTCCCCTTTCCTCACCACTTCCCTCTTTCCCTCCTTTCCTCCCCCTCCTTCTCTCCCCATTCCCCTCCATCTCCCCCCATCCCCCTACATCCCTTTCTCTTCCTCCCCATCTCTCCCCACTCACCCTCCTTCCTTCTCCCCCATCCCCCCATCACCCTCCTTCCTCCTCACCCTCCATCTCCCTCCTCCCCCTCCCTCACCCTCCACCCCCCACCCCCCTCCCTCCCAGCCCCTCCACCACCGGACAGACGCGAACGGCCGGTGCGAGAGAGCGCGGGCCGGCGATCGTCCGAGATCAATCATGCATACAGCCGAGGGAACCGAGAGACGTGTTTACATCCAGCGGCGGCAGAGAGTCCCGGATGACGCTGGCCGATTTTCTTTAAAAGACTGGAAGTTGTTCGTCGGGTGAGTCGGGGAGGAGAGTGGAGAAGAAAGAGAGGAAGAGAGGGAGGGTGGGAGGGATGGAGGAAGGAAGAAGGAAGAGGAGGGATGGGGGAGGGAGGGAGGGCGTGGGGGGAAAAGGGAGGGGGAGGAAGAAGGAAGAGGAGGGAGGGATGGGGAACGAGGAGAGAGGGGAGAGGGAGGGAGGGAGGGAGGAAAAAGGAAAAGGAAGGAAGAAGGAAGAGAGGGAAGAGATGGGATAGAGGAAGAAAGGAAGAGGGGGAGGAAGAAGGAAGAGGAGGGAGGGAAGAAAGAGAGGAAGAGGAGGGAAGGAGAATAGAATTTTAGATGGAAGGAAGGAAAGAGAGAATAGGAAAAGGAAGAAGGGAGCATTGAAAGAAGAAATGTAAAAATACAAAGAGAATGAAACCAAAAAGAAGAAATAAAGAACTCCTTTCCCTCCCTCTCTCCCTCCCACTATCCCTCACTTCCTTCCCAACCATCCCTCTCTCATTCACTCCCCCTTCCACCCATCCATCCCTCGCATCCCTTCCCTCCCTTTCCCCTTTCTATATTCTTCATTCCTTCCCTTCGGCCATCCTCCCTCTTTCCCCTTCTCTAGAATTTCTCCCTTCCATCTTCATTCCCTCCCTTCCTTCTTCCCTCCCTTCCTCCCTCTTTCCATCCCTTCTCTCCCTCCCACCCTCCCTTCCCTTCCCTTCCTTCCCTCCCTCCCTCCCTTCCCTTCCGTCCCACCCTCCCTTCCCTTCCCTTCCGTCCCACCCTCCCTCCCTTCACTTCCCTCCCTTCCCTTCCCTCAATCCCTTCCCTTCCCTTCCCTTCTCTCTCTCCCTCCCTTCTCTTCCCTTCCCTTCTCTCCCTCCCACCCTTCCCTTCTCTCTCTCCCTTTCTCCCTCCCTCCCTTCCCTTCCCTCCCTCCTTCCTTCCACGCACTTAGCAAGTACCCTGACTGACCCTCTTCATCTAATTTTACGCCACATTTGCCAACCACAAATCTCACATCGAACTTTGATAAAAGGAACAAAAAGAGAAAAGAAAGAGAAGAGACGAGAAGATAAAACGAAAAGTCTGTACCGTCTGACCCAAATATCGCACATGGCGTGACGATGATGATGAAGATGATGATAGTGATAACAGCAATATCAACATCAATAACAGCAACAATTATAGTAATGGTAATAATAATAATAATAATAATAATAATAATAATAATAATAATAATAATAATAATAGCAATAATAAAGATAATTTTAATAAAAAATAATAACAATAACAACAACGATAAAAGATAATAACAATAAAAAATAACAATGATAATAACAATAATAGAAAAGAATAACAATAAAAAATAACTAATAATAATAATAAAAAGACAATAATAATAACAATTATATAGGATAATAAAATGAAAATAATAGTAACAATAATAACAATAATGATGATAATAATAATGCTAACAATAATAATAATAATGATGATGATGGTGATAATAATAATAATAATATAAAAAATATATCATATAATAATAATAATAACAATAATCATCATCATCATCATTATCAACATCATCATCGTAACAACAATGATGCCGACGACACCAACAAAGTCGACAGACACACACAAAAAAGAAAAGAAAAGAAAAAAGTGCAGCAACAGCTCAGGTAAATGAACTTCAGTACGTAGTATTATGAAACAGCTGGTGGAGTTGGCGTTGAGGATGGGGAGGGGGAGGGACGAGGAGGGGGAGAAGGAAAATGGGAGGATGGGGGGAAGGAGAGGGTGAAGGGGGGAGTGGAGGGAAACGAGAGGGGAGAAGGAAAACGGGAGGATGGGTGGGGGGAAGGGAGGGTGAAGGGGGAGGAAGATTGTGAGACGAAGGTAGAAAGGAGGGAACGGGGGTGAGGGTGAACAGGAGACTAAAAATTAGGAAAAAGGAAGAATACGAGGATGGATGAAAAAGAAGAAAAAAAAGAAAAATAGGTGAAGAGGACAAGAGCTGAGTTGAGGAATATGAAAAGGATGAGGAAAAAGGAAAAGGAGGAAGTGGGGAAGAAGAAAAGGAAAGAAGAAGGAGAAGAAGAGCACGAGCAGAAGGAAGAAATAGAGGAAGTAGAAGGGCAGGACTCAGAAAGCGAAGTAAAAGAAAATTGAAGATAAAAATAAAAAATGGAGAAAGAAAATCCATAAACATACACCGACTACCAAGAAGAGTTTACGAAACAAGAACCAACTTAAGAACAAAGCCCGTGTAATCCTCAAATAATTCGCTTTAAATAGATACATCATTAACGTTTCGCCCGATTTAACTTCCAAACGGATAATCACATACTTATTTATCGATCAACAAAATAAAATCATCCAACATCAATTTCTTTTCTTACATGACTGAAAAAGTAAATAAAAAAACGAACAATAATAACTGACAAATAGGTAAATAAAACTGAAAAATAAATAAATATATAAACTGAGAGCAGAAAAAACTAAACATAACTGCAATATAAACAAATAAAATAAATAAACATAATAATACCATTTTTTTCTTTAACCTCCACATCGGAATTCCGAAACCGACCTGATAATAAATATATCTAATCTTCGTACAACAACCTTAAGCACCCAATAATTTGCATCTTACAAGATTAAAACCTTAATAAATTCGCGATACGATTAAGCAAACACACTGCCGCCAGGGTTCACAAACAAGCAATATACATACATATATATTTGTGATCTGGCAGGCGTTTTAATGGCTTTGTATATATCAGTGAAGGATTTACTGTTACTATCTTGATATTCGTAAATTCAGTCGCAATCGGGAGGATAATGAAGAAAAGAGGATTGAGAGGAAGGGAGGGAGGGAGGGAGGGGGGGATGGGGGAAGGGAGAGGAAGGGGGTGGGTGGGGAGGAAGGATGGGAGGGAGTGACAGGGAGGGGAAAGGGGGGACGGTGGGTGAGAGAGAGGGAGTGAGTGAATGAGTGAGAGAGAGAGAGAGAGAGAGAGAGAGAGAGAGAGAGAGAGAGAGAGAGAGAGAGAGAGAGAGAGAGAGAGAGAGAGAGAGAGAGAGAGCATACAGAGGCAGACATACAGAAGGAGGTAGAAGAAAATGAAAGTCATTTTTTTTTAACAAAAGGCAAAAACAAGGCAAATATCTCTACCTGGCAATCGATTCCATTCCATCCTCACAAAAGCAGCAGTCACATTACCTGCAAAAATGAGAGAGAGAGAAAAATGAGTTTACTAATATTCGCAATCAAAAGCAGCAACAGGAACTTAATCAGAACAAAATTGGCCTTAAATAAACACATCTTTGAAATTACAATATCTGAAGAAAAAAAAAATCATGAAATAAAAAGTAATAACAAAATTAAAATCACCGAGGAATTTAATCGAAGGGAAACCAACCGCTCTCGGATACAAGAGAAAAAATAAAAAACAAAAAAGCGAAAAAAAGGAGAAGGTAAGATAAAGAAAAGAATGAAAGAAGAACCAAAAGAGAGAAACAAAGACATATAAAAATGGAGAGAAAAAAGAGAAACAAACAAAAAACGCAAAAAAGAAACAAGAAAAAATTAACCGAAAGAAAAAAAAATCCTCCTCAAAAAAAAAAAAAAAAAAAAAAAAAAAAAAGAGAGAGAGAGAGAGAGAGAGAAAGAGAGAGAAAAAGAACAAAAGTGAAACACAGTAAAAGCGTCAGGGGGCATTTGCAACAGGCATCCGTGTCCCGCAGCCTCACACACCAAACCCCGCCTTCCCGAAGCCACGCAACACATTAAAGGGTGTTCGCCTCAATCCCGGGATCCACAGGCGGGGATTCGGGGATCGTGGTTAAAACTCCCAGACGTCAGCGGAGCAAAAACAAATGCAAGTCGGCGCTAAACAAGAGAGGTGCAGATCGTCTTTTGTTTATTGGGGAGCGCGGGCAGGGGGAGAGGAACGAGGGGGGGGGGGTTGGAGGGTGCGTGTGGGGAGGTTAAGGGGAAAGAGTGAGGGATGGGGGTAAGAGGGCGGGAGGGGGAAATAGGGGGGTGGGGGAAAGCGTAGGGGAGGGGGAAGGGAGAAAGGAAGTTGGGTGAGGGTGTGATTTGTCTCCCTCTCTCCTTGTCTGTAGGGATCTTTTTCTCCATATTCTTAAGCATTTTCCCTTCTGTTTCCCTTTTCTCCCTTCTCCCTCTTTCACTCTCCTCTGACTGTCTGTCTGTCTGTCTGTCTCCCCCCTCTCAAACTCTCTCTCTCCATCTCCCTCTCTCTCTCTCTCTTTCCCTATCTCTCTCTCTCCCCTTCCCTCTCCCCCCTCTCTCTCTCTCCATCTTCCTCTCTCCCTCTTCCTCACCCTCTCTATCCCACCTCTCTCTCTCTCTCTCTTCTCTATTTCTCTCCTCCCCCTTCTCTATCTCCCCCCCCCCCTCTCTCCCTTAAATCAAGAAATACAAACACAAAGGCGAAAAGAAATCCCGAAGCATTCCTTCTCGTGATAACCCAAAGGGAAAAACGCAACAAGAGTACTCCTTTCAACTCTATTCAACTTGAGCTGTGAAGTATGTCTTTCTCTCTCTCTCTCTCTCTCTCTCTCTCTCTCTCTCTCTCTTTCTCTCTCTCTCTCTCTCTCTCTCTCTCTTTCTCTCTCTCTTTCTCTCTGTCTGTCTGTCTGTCTGTCTGTCTGTCTGTCTGCCTTCCTGCCTGCTCTGTCTCTCTCTCTCTCTCTCTCTCTGTCTCTCTCTCTCTCTCTCCCTCTCTCTCTCCCTCTCTCTCCCTCTCTCCCTCTCTCTCCCTCTCTCTCTCTCTCTCCCTCTCTCTCCCTCTCTCTCTCCTCTCTCTCTCTCTCCCCTCTCTCTCCCCTCTCTCTCCCCTCTCTCTCTCTCTCTCTCTCTCTCTCTCTCTCTCTCTCTCTCTCTCTCTCTCTCTCTCTCTCTCTCTCTCTCTCTTTATATCTCTCTCTCTCTCTCTATCTATCTTTCTTTCTCTATCTGTTTTTCGTCTCTGTGTTTCTGTCTATTTTTCCCTCCCTCCATTCCTCCTCCTTCTTCCCCTCTCTACCTCCCTCTCTCTAATTTCTCCCACGTCCCTTCTCCCTTCCTTCTCTCTCCTCTTCCACCCTCCTTCCTTCCTCCTTCTTACCCCCTCCTTCCTCTTCTCTCCTCCATCATCTCTCAACCCTCCTCCCTTCTCCCTCTCACCCCCGTCTCCCCCGCGTCCCCCTCCGCGCAACGCAGATCGCGGTCGAATCGTAAACAAAGGTCGAAATCCGGGAGGTGAGAGATCTTCCCCGTTTATGACGAACTCCGGGCGAAAGGGGGGGGGGTAGGGGGGAGGACGAAGGGAGGGGCAGGGGTGGGGGTAGAGGCGAGGGAGGGGCGTAGGGGGAGGGGAGCGGCGCCGAACGATTGGATAGGGGGTAGGGGCGGGGGTGCGGGGGATTGGTGTTGGGAGATGTTTGCATAAACAAATCTTTTGACGGCTTTTGTTACGTTATGTTCCGGGCTGTTTGCGGGACCTCTGACTCTTCGAATGACGTCACTCGTCTCTTGGAAATAGTAAATTAGTTTTATTTTTATCCAGAAATTTGAATGAAATTATTTTTAGGTTTACATAATTAATCACTGGTAATTATTAGGGCTAGTCATTTAAAGGAAAGGCGGTAATAAGTATGCATCTGTCTGCTACCGTCATGGTTGTAAATGCTCGTACCAATACCATGAATAACATATTGACTACACTTAACCAAATAGTTAATGCAGTTTATCATCTTTGTTATTACCTATAATTATCAGCACCATTTATCCTCAT
>NC_091559.1:22521196-22523696 GCF_042767895.1 Penaeus vannamei | reverse complement strand
TTCCCACACCTCCGCCGGTGACCTGTGATGCCGGAGGAGTGGCTGCTGACCTCGCGAGGTTGGAGGACGTGGGAAATGCCGATTGCTACGTTAATGATCGTGGTCGGAGCGCTTTAATTACAGCTGGCTGTAATCAAGCGCCTTAATCATACGATAATGGCATAGAAGGTCATAACGATGGAGATCATTCGCGCCTCATAGAACCCCGTCACTCCCAGTGCAATTATCATTAGCGTTGGCGTTTTGTAATCGTCTATCCATACTGAGGAATCAATCGATCAGACCTTCAACCTATTCCCATAGCAAATGAAAACAACAGAGACATTTTGATCAATTCATTTCCATTCTACTAAATTCCACACACACACACACACAACAAACAAATGTGCATAATGAACAAAAATCAAAGCTACAATTTCGTACAAGACGAAAGTAACCAACCAGCCAAACAAAAACAAAACAAGAACACGATCTAGCACACCGCAGATACCTCAGAACTCCCCTTCCATATCAAACTACACCGCAAACACAGCCTTAAGACAACCGCCAACATAACCAAATACACCCCACCCAAACGCAAGAGATCCTATGGGTACACGCTTACGGCAAACACAGGGCATTCGACACACTTCGATGGAGAGCAAACAAAACACATCCAGCTTAACAGAAAGCCTTGTTAGGACTAATGTTAGCGGTTGCATCTGGAGCTGTGCAGTGTCCATGGGAGGGAGGGAGGGTGGGAGGGGAGAAGTAGGAAGAGAGGAGAGAGGAGAAAGCGGGAGGGAGAGTAGGGAGAGAGGAGGGAGGGGGAGAGGGAGAGAGGAGAGAGGGAGAGAGGAGAGAGGGAGAGTAGGGAGAGAGGAAAAGACAGAAGGGAGGGAGGAAAGAGAGAGAGATGAGAGAGAGAGAGAGAGAGAGAGAGAGAGAGAGAGAGAGAGAGAGAGAGAGAGAGAGAGAGAGAGAGAGAGAGAGAGAGAGAGAGAGAGAGACAGAGAGAGAGAGAAGTAGGTATGTAGGTAAATAGATAGATAGATAGATAGAGAGAGAAGAGGTAGGTAGCGAAGAGATGGATGGACAGATAAAGATAAAAGATAAAAAAAAGGAGATGGACCGTGAGATAGTGGTATTTATTACAATGATCGCATTTGACGACGCGATGGTCAAGATAATGATAAAATTGATTTTAAAAATATATAACGGTGACACTGAGATAAGTAAAAAGAAGAAAAATAATAAGCAACTGGAGAAAAAAAAAAAAATTAGAACAGAAAGAGACCCCTTCCCCTCCCTAAAAACAATAATAAAAAATAAATAAATAAATAAAAAAAAACAATAACAAAAAATGAAAAAAAATCTGGAGTGGCAGGTGTCGATAGGACACACACCCTCCCTTAAGCATTGCATTACCCCACCCTCCCTTCCTCCTCCTCCTCCTCTCCCTTCCCCACCTCATGCAAAACAGTAACGACACCCACCTCCACCCTCCCTCCCCTTGCCTGTCCCTCCCTCATCAACTCTCCCTCCCTCCCCCTACCTCACTTCACCCTAACCCTTACCCATACCCCTCCCTCTTCTACTGCCCCCCTCCCCCTCCCCAACACACATATACTATACAAGCGTTTGTACTTATGCCATCAGGAGGAGGGGGGAGAGCAAGAGAAGGAGTAGGAGGAAGATGGGGAGGGAAGGAGAAGGAGGAGGAAGAAGGGATAAAGAGGAGGAGGAGGAAGGGAGGCAGAAAGAAGGAAGAGAGGTGGAGGAGGATAAAGATGAGGAGGGGAAGGAAGAAGAAGGGATGAAGAGGAGAAAGGGAGGGAGGAGATGAAGACTAAGAGGAGAAGGAGGAAGAAGGAAGATGAACAAGAGGGGGAATATGAGATGTAGTGGTGTAAGGAGAAGGGGTAGAAGAAGAAGAAGAAGAAGGAGACGGAGGAGAAGAAGAATGTCGGAGAAGGAGAAGTAGAAAGAGAAGGCGAGGCCGACGAAGGACAGCTGCATATTCGGGACAAGGACAAAGCTAGGCATAGACACAAACACGAGAGAGAGAGTGTGTGTGTGTGTGTGTGTGTGTGAGCGAGAGAGAGAGAGAGAGAGAGAGAGAGAGAGAGAGAGAGAGAGAGAGAGAGAGAGAGAGAGAGAGAGAGAGAGAGAGAGAGAGAGAGAAAGAGAGAGGAGAGAAGGAGGGAGAAAAAAGAAAAAAGAGGGAGAGAGACTGAGTGAGTGTGAGAGAGTGAAGGTGGAATATTTGAGAGAGAGAGAGAGAGAGAGAGAGAGAGAGAGAGAGAGAGAGAATGAGAGAGAGAGAGAGAAAGAGAATGAGAGAGAGAGAGAGACATACAAAGAGAGAGAGAGAGAGAGAGAGAGAGAGAGAGAGAGAGAGAGAGAGAGAGAGAGAGAGAGAGAGAGAGAGAGAGAGAGAGAGAGAGAGAGAGAGAGAGAGAGAGAGAGAGAGTCTGAAATAGCCAGGCAGACCAACAAACAAAAGCGACGGTGGATAAAG
>NC_091559.1:22508696-22516196 GCF_042767895.1 Penaeus vannamei | reverse complement strand
AAAAAATGAAGCTAAATAAATGGACCACTTACGGCTGGTGAATGAAAAACAATTTCACGAAAAAAACATACATAAACAAATAAATAACGAAAAATATCCCACGACCCAACCACAAGAAAGAAATGCCACGACCCACTCATAAGCAAGCAGTACCACGCTCTTCGCCCACCCACGACCCACCCACAAGCAAGCAATCCCACAGCCTACCCACAAGCAAGCAGTCCCTGACCCACCCACAGGCAAGCAATGCCACGGCCCACCCATAAGCAAGCAGTCCCACGCACTTCGCCCACCCACGACCCACCACAAGCAAGCAGCCCCATCCCCACCCTCACCCCCCCTTTTGACGGGGCGCAGGCACGAGGGCGGCATCGTCCAAGCAAGGGGGCTCTTGGCGGACCACCCGGAGAGATCCTGTGACTCGCCTTCGGATAAGGGAGACAGTGAAGGATCGGCGGCAGGAGTCCTAAGGAGGGAAGGGATGCCAGCGAAGGCCTGGGTGTGTGGGGGGGGGGGCTGGGAGGGGGAGCTCGAAGGAGGGAAGGAATGCCAGCGAAGGCCTGGGTGTGGGAGGAGGAAGGAGGGGAGCGAGAGAGGGAGGGAAGGGATGGGAAGGAAGGAGAGAGGGAGGGTGTGGATGGAAGCGAGGGCGGGACGGAGAGTAGGAAGGAATGAGAGGGTGGGCGAGGAGAGAGAGAGAGAGAGAGAGAGAGAGAGAGAGAGAGAGAGAGGAGAGAGAGAGAGAGAGCGAGAGAGAGAGAGAGAGAGAGAAAGAGACAGAGACAGAGAAAGAGAGAGAGAAGAAGAGAGAGAGAGAGAAATGGAGAGAGAGAGAGAGAGAGAGAGAGAGAGAGAGAGAGAGAGAGAGAGAGAGAGAGAGAGAGAGAGAGAGAGAGAGAGAGAGAGAGAGAGAGAGAGAGAGAGAGAAAGAGAGAAAAAATAAGGAGAAAGAAGGGAAAAAGCGATAAGGAGAATTTTAAAACGAGAGGTAAAAACAAAAGGTAAAACGACTCTACCTGATAATCAATTTATGATGTTTTTACAAATGTATCGGTCATATTACCTGCAAGAAAGAAAAAAGGAAATGTAAGAACATAATTGAAGTTCATGAACCATAAAATCAACAAAGTCTACCATCAACAGCATGAAATAGAACTATCATTTTAATTTACATTTTTTTTCTATTCTCTCTCTCTCTCTCTCTCTCTCTCTCTCTCTCTCTCTCTCTCTCTCTCTCTCTCTCTCTCTCTCTCTCTCTCTCTCTCTCTCTCTCTCTCTCTCTCTCTCTCTCTCTCTCTCTCTCTGTCACACACACACACGCGCGCGCGCACAAGGGAAAAAAAGGCTTCAAAACCGCCTATCTATACGAATGACGTCAACTCAAACCGAAACCGACACTCCACCGAGCCATTTCATCCGAAGCTCCGAAGCCATGCATTCCGAGCCCGTTTCGATACACCGCGTTCCTCTCGCCGCGCGTTGCCTCCGCGCCCGGCCATCGCGTGTCGAGTCTCGCAGCACAAGCACGTCGGGGTTCGATTGCTTTTATAAGTCGTAAAAGATGAATGCATCTTTGTGTTTTAATGAGACTTTCCTCTTAAAGTAAAGAGGTGAAGGTGGCTCAATAATTTCTTCCGCGCCAGACTACTATATTATATTTCTTTGTTACAGAGTGCGAAAAAAAATAATATAAAGATGAAAGGATATATATAAAATGTAAAATATATAGTCATTACGCAAAACAAGAAAAAAATCTTTTCTTAGTTCCAGAATAAACAGATGAACAGTGAACAGACGAAACAAAATAGAAAAGCAAAAAGGAATCAATTGAATCAGCCATGCAGAAAATATTCGCTAAAATATATACATACACGTGATAAAAAAAAATTGAAAATGGATAAAATCAAATAAAATCAAATAAAGAAAAGAGAGGTTGAAGGATTAAGATTGCACAAGATGCCGAAAGTATTTGCTCAATTCGAAAATAAATCTTTAAATCTTCAACCCACACTCGTTCAAATATCTCCATCCCAGAATACAAACATGCAGAGAGAGAAAAATTTAAAGAAAATTTGCGATCACACAAGAGCTGTGCAGAGTACTCTTGCAGCGGGAAAAAATCTGCATACAATTACATACATCGGAAAATTTCTCTCTCTAATTTTACCGCAGAAGAGAAAACGTTTAGTGCCGAAAGACGGGAATAAATAAAGGCTATTTTCGTTTATCCCATGACGCTCCCATTCAAAGGTTCCAAGATACCGACAGGGGTGAGGCTTAGCACTATTTGCAAGGGTTAATATAAACACAAGAATTGGCTTTCGAGTAAGAGACCGAGATAGATAAAGAAAGAGAGAAAAGGGCAAGAAACACAGATAGATAGAGAGAGAGAAAGGAGAGAAGAGAGAGAGAGGAGAGGAGAGAAGAGAGACAGGGGAGAGAAGAGAGAGAGAGAGAGAGATGGAGATAGAGAGAGAGATGGATATATATGTATATATATACATATATATATATATATATATATATATATATATATATATATATATATATAGAGAGAGAGAGAGAGAGAGAGAGAGAGAGAGAGAAAAAAGAGAGAGAAAAGAGAAATATTAAAGAACAAGAAAACAATGAAACAAAACACAAACAGACAAGAATCAGAACAAAAACAAAACAAAACAAAAGAGATAAAAACTAGAAAAAAACAGAACACCAAGAAAGAAAAAAAATGAACAGTAAGACGCGAGAGACGAACCCAAAGCGCGAGTGACCGCCGAGGAACGGAGAGCAAACGGCAGACACAAAGAACAGGCGCCGAGAAATGCAATCACCGATAAAACCGAAGCAATCAACGCCTCCCCCACCCCCTTGAGAGAGAGGGGGAGGGGGGCGGGAGGAGTGGGGAGGGATGAAGGGAGAAGGGGATGGGGAGGGAGGGATGAAGGGAGAGGGGGATGGGGAAGGAGGGATAAAAAGAGAGGGTGAGGGAATGAGGGAGTGATGAAGGGAAAGCTGGAGAGATGAGGGAAAGGAGGAGAGAGAGAAAGAAAGAGAGAGAGAGAGAGAGAGAGAGAGAGAGAGAGAGAGAGAGAGAGAGAGAGAGAGAGAGAGAGAGAGAGAGAGAGAGAGAGAGAGAGAGAGAGAGGAACGGAGAAGAGAGAGACGCTAGGGGAAAAAAGCGCCTAGGCATCGCGCCCCGAGCGGGAAGAACAATAGGGCCGACGGCGGGCGCGCGTACACAGATAAACAAGACTGATGAGGCGGCGGGGACTGCTAAGCGTCGGGGCGCCACGCCGTCGCTCGCTGCAGGCTCCGAAAGGGACTACCGCCGCCGCTGCCTCCATCCCCCCACGCCCACGCCCCGCCCACACCGCTCACGGCGAGCCCTGGAGGTGGGCGTCCGTGGGCGTGGCCGATAGTTCTGTGTCAGCGGGCGGTGCGGACATGCATCTCCGTGGGTGGTAATACGCGTCGGCAGTTAACCGCATGCGAGGACCACGGGAAAGCGGCCGCGCTGCTGGGGCTCCGGACAAAGCCAATCACGCAGTCGTAATTCAAGAGAAAAAAATACACTAAGACCCAGATACACGAATAGAGAAAAGAATTAACAAATAGAAATAAACAAATAAATAGTGAATAAATAGGTAGATAAACAACAAAATCTGAATAAACATAAATAAATAAACAACAAAAGCTAAATAAACACAAACACAAAACTAAGATACAAAATTACACAAATCCCACCCCCACATCTTTTTTTTTTTTCTTTTTTATCGCGGAATTCGTGATATTTCCTCGAGTGTCGTGAAAACACGTCCTCGACACTCTCGAGACCTTGTAAATCGCTCCTTGACATCAGCGGAGGGCGCGGCGGTCCGTTTGTGCAAATTGCTGTAAAGATTTCGCGAAGCCAAGTACCATGCGAGCGCCATCTACCGCCTGCGTGAGTCATGCTGCCCATTTGTAGACTTTCTCTCTCTCTCTATTTTTTTTTCTCTCTCTCTCTATCTCTCTCTCTAACTATCTCTATCTCTCTCTCTCTATCTACTTATCTCTCCATCTCTCTCTCTTTCTTTCTCTTTCTCTCTCTCTCTCTCTCTCTCTCTCTCTCTCTGTCTGTCTGTCTCTCTCTCTCTCTCTCTCTCTCTCTCTCTCTCTCGTGAATATTCATGGATTCCTCTTTTGTATATGCATGATTTGGATAAGTGCTTCATCTTTTTCGACTCTGGGGACAATGTTTCCACTTTATTTGATTCAGAAGAGCGTGTAGATTTATAAGTCTTAAAAAAGATTATTTGAATGATGGTAACAAAACCAAAATGGGAAGAGAAAAATAATGAAGCATATACAAAACAAACAATTTAAGTACCGCTATCTGAGTCCAACACGAATACGATTGTTCATGGGTTATCAATGCAACCTTTCCCCCTTCCCCGAGAGAGAGAGAGAGAGAGAGAGAGAGAGAGAGAGAGAGAGAGAGAGAGAGAGAGAGAGAGAGAGAGAGAGAGAGAGAGAGAGAGAGAGAGAGAGAGAGAGAGAGGGGGGGGCAAACTCAAAAGCTTTCTCAACTTAAGCTCTTTAATTCGCTACAAACATGACTTGAGCCGCAACCTCCCCCACCTCCCCACCCCACCCCACCCCGCCCTTCCCAACTCATGACTATGCAGGGGATTTCACGAGAAGCGAACTTAGAACATAAATGATAACAATAGAAAAAAATAATCCTGGAAATCTTACACACGCACGAGAACCTCGACTCTACTAATACCTCACCTCCACAAACTAGCAGGCCAATTATGTCATTTATACCTCCCCATTCTCCTCCCCCCTTATAGCATAGCAATTACCTTTATCCCTGCCTTCCCCCCTCCTCCCCTCCCCCCAACCCCCGAGCTCCTGTCCGAGTATTCGTGAGAGTTTGCGAGATTTAGCGTGACTTCGGTTGTTTATTAATGTCCCGTGTGGAGTTTATGGAGCAAAGGGCCCTGCTGTCATCACGCTGTTTAGTACAATAACCGCTTGTTAGTGCGGTTAAAGGGTCCTCCTGTAATTAGGGTCACCTGATAGTTTCTTTAGCAACCTGAGAATGCTTTTTTTCGTTTTTTTTCGCCTTTTTTGCCCTTTTTCATCGCATTTTTTTGAGACAGGAGGCGAAAGGTTTTCGTGTTTTCTTTATTTTTTTGGTTGATATATATATATATATATATATATATATATATATATATATATATTGCTGTAATTATTCCTTTTCGAATCGCATTTATTTCTTTCTTATCAATAGCATTTCTCTTCTTTTCTTTCCCATTCCCTCCCTCCCTCTCTCATTCCCTCCTTCCCTCACTCTCTTACTCCCTCCTTCCCTCCCTCTTTCTCTCACTCCCTCCTTCCTTCCCTCCATTCATCTTTCACTCCATTTCTCACTTCATCCTTCCCTCTATCCCTCTCTCACTCCCTCCTTCCCTCCCATCCTTTCCTCCTATCCCCTTCCTTCCCAATTAAACACATCTCCACCTTCCTTCTTCCACTTTTATTCCCCACTTCGATTTCCTCGGCGATCGCCCGCGGACTCAGCTGATCCACACTCGGCGTTCCTGAGCCAGTACCGACCGCCCGGCCTTCCGAGAACCTGTCTGTCCGTCCCGCCGTTGCCACGATTATCATTGTTCGCAAATTTGCCGCTTGTGTTCGGACACGTGCGTAATCTTTTGCCTCTCCGTGTTATGCCATTGCGTGTTTTGCTGTATCAAAGTTTTTTTGTGATGTCTGTCCCCTTATCTATAGACATATGCACGTACGTATACGCACACACACACACACACACACATACACACACACACACACACACACACATATGTATATATATATATATATATATATATATATATATATATATATATATATATATATATATATATATATGCAGTGTCTAGCTTTAGGTGCAAATTAAATCGAATAAAAATGCCTTCGCTATGACAGGCAAATTATCTTCTTAATGATAATGTATATATATGCATCCATTAATTAAACTAATTTGGTCGAGGAATCTGAATAAATTAAACAAGGCAGTAGCGCATCATTAACTTTAACACCCCCAAAAAATCAGTCCCTTTTTGCGTTGCAATATTTTTTGTTAATGATGTCAACAGGATCGACTCAGTGCACAATATACACTATCCTTCTCTCTCCCTCCTCCCCCTCCTTCCTCCCCCTTCTTTCCCTCTCCCCCACCCTTCTCTCTCTTTCCTCTCCTTTCTCTTCCTCTTTCTTCCCCCTTCTCTCTCTCCTTCCTCCCCTTTTTCTCCCTTCTCTCCTCCCCTTTCTCTTCCTCCTTCCTCCCTCTTCTCCCCCTCCTTCCCCCCTTCACTTCCTCCTTCCCCCTCACCACTTGCTCCTCATCCCTATCAACATCTACCCCCTCCCTCTCCCCTCTTATCCCTACCTCCTCCCTTTCTCTTTCTTTCCTGTTGCCTATTTTCTATGTTCTCTTTCCTTCCCCATCCCCTCGCTTTCTTTCTCTCTCCTTCCTCACTCCCCTACCTCTTCTCCCATTATCCGCCTATACACTTCCTTCACACATCCTCTCCTCTACCTCCTCCCACCTCCTTTATCCTCATTTTCCCTTCCCTTCTCTTCATCCCCCATCCTTCCCCCCCCCCATCCCTTTCTTACACCTCTTCCCTTCCCCCACTATCCTCTTCTTCCCCCTCCCCTTTCCTCTCAACCTTCTCCCATTTCCTACTCCCTTATCCCTCCCCACTCCCCAATTATATCCAATCTTCCATCTCCTCCTCCTCCTCAGCCCCTCTCTCCTCTCCCCCTCCTCCTCCAATCAGCTCCCAATTTCCCCACCTCCTCCCTTCCCCCATCCTCTCCCCACTCTCTCTCAAACCCTTCCCTCCTCCTCACCTCCTCCCTTCCCCCATTCCCTCACTATCCTCTCCCCCACTCCCCCTCAACACCATCCCTATCCTCTCCCCCACTCCCCCCCACCCCCCTCCCCACCTCCCTTCCCTCATCCTCTCCTCAACCCCCTCCCCACCTCCTCCCTTCCCCCATCCTCTCCCCACTCCCCCTCTGCCCCCCCACCCACCCCCTCCTCCAATCAGCCCGATCACCACTTACAGACGCCTTCTGTCTGGAGGAACAGCAACAACACGGCCCTCTGACCCCGAGGTTTAGTAGATTAACCTCCCCCCTAATCCGGCTGTACCTCGGCGTCTGGAGACCGAGCGCCGGCTGACCACTTACCGGCTGCAGGTAAAGCCGAGAGGGTAAGGCGGTAGGAAGGGGGTGGGTGTAGTGGTAGTGGGATACGGGTGGTGATGAGAGGAGGGGGGAGGGGCTAGCTTGGTATGGTGGTAGGGGGCTAGGGGTGGTGAGGAGAGGAGGGGGAGGGGTAGTGGTAGGGGCTTGGGATGGTGAGGAGAGGAGGGGAAGGGGCTAGCTTGGTATGGTGGTAGGGGGCTAGGGGTGGTGAGGAGAGGAGGGGGAGGGGTAGTGGTA
>NC_091559.1:22491196-22498696 GCF_042767895.1 Penaeus vannamei | reverse complement strand
TATATATATATATATATATATATATATATATATATATATATATATATATATATATATATATCATACGCGAACAGACATAGCAAAGCAGAGAGGGAGAGCAGGGAACGCCATGAGAAAGGGAGTGACGCACAACCTCCTGAACCTAACCTAACGTAGTCCAACCGAACCCAGTAATCCAAAAACCTTACTAAACACAAGGTTCGGAATCCTCTTATTCGATCCTCCAAGACACAGCAATGAGAAACAAACAAAACAAAAAAGGGAGAGAAGAGGAAGAGAGAGAGAATGAAGGAGTGGGTGAGTGAGTGAGTGAGTGAGAGAGAGAGAGGGAGAGAGAGAGAGAGAGAGAGAGAGAGAGAGAGAGAGAGAGAGAGAGAGAGAGAGAGAGAGAGAGAGAGAGAGAGAGAGAGAGAGAGAGAGAGAGAGGGGGGGGGGGGGGGAGGGGGATACCGGAAGAAAAAAAAAAAGAAAGAGCAAGAGAGACAAAGAAAGAGAAACAAACAAAAAAGAAAGACATAGAGTAAAAACAAAAGCAAGAAGAAAAGAAAAAGAAAAACAGATCGAAGAGAGGATAGAGGCAAACAGAAAACGGACGGAGGCGAAGGGCGGGCCAGAAAGAGGGGAAAGGTGACGGCGGACATGGGAGGGGAAGCGCCCAACAGGAGGCCCTACAAGTGCGAATTCTAACACCTGATAGGACGCTAAGGGCGGCGCGCTCCGGCCACCAGGTGACAGCGGGCGCGAGGGGCAGAAGTCTTCTCTTTTCTCAGATTTCTTCATGGCATTGACAGACGATTAATTTTCGCTATAGAATTGTATCGATGAAATGGAAAATATTTGATTGTATTACATGTTCTAGATGGATGACAAAGTGAGTAGCTGTCGATTAGTAAAAAAAAGGAAAAAAGGAAATAACAAAGGAGGAAGAGAGAGAGAGAAAGAGAGAGAGAGAGAAAGGGAGAGAGAGAGAGAGAGAGAGAGAGAGAGAGAGAGAGAGAGAGAGAGAGAGAGAGAGAGAGAGAGAGAGAGAGAGAGAGAGAGAGAGAGAGAGAAAGAGAAAGAGAAAGAGATTGAGAAGAGAGAGAGAGAGGCAAGAGAGAATAGAAGGAAAGTAAAGAGAGAAGAGATGAGAGAAAGAGAAATAGAGAAAGCAACAGAGACATAGACAGACGGAGAGACAAGAGTATAGGAGAAGCTACAAGAATGTCTGTGTAGAGTTTCAACCGTCGGAGCATTCACACGCAGCGACCCTTGACAACACCTCCACCGACCTTATCGCTCTATATCACCACCATCGCCCTCCGCACAACACCGCCGTCGCCACACGCCAATAACACCGCCGCGTGGGTGTCCAAACCGACTATCAAGGACGACCTACAGACCAAAATAACCCCGAGATTACAGGTGAATGTGTACAGAGACCCTATACACAGACCTCAAAATGTCAGACCAGAGCGCCAGGAAGCACACAGCCACACCCAAGAGTCAGCGACAGTCTAGGGGGGTGAGGGGGGAGGAGCCAACAAAGGTTAAACCGTTATTACTCCCTGTGTATGGCGTGTCGATACACAAAGAGAGGGAGAAGGAGGAGAGGAAGAGGGAGAAAGTGAAGAGGAAGATGGCGAGCGAGAGAGAGAGAGTGAGAGAGAGGGGGGGGAGGGAGCGAGGGAGGAAAAGAGGAAGAAGAAGAAGAAGAAGAAGAAGAAGAAGAGAGAGAGGGAGAGAGAGAGAGAGAGAGAGAGAGAGAGAGAGAGAGAGAGAGAGAGAGAGAGAGAGAGAGAGAGAGAGAGAGAGAGAGAGAGAGAGAAAGGAAGTGTTGAAGTAAGGGAAGGAAGGAGGGAGGGCATGAGGCAGAGAGGGGAGGAGAGAGAAAGAGAAAGAGAGAGAGAGAGAAATCACACAGGACAAGCATTATCATCCCGCAATAGTTTTCCTCTGTTTCGAATCTCTTTGTCGTGCGTGAAGCAATACACAAAGAGAATTACGAAAAATGAGTGAATGAAGCCTTCACACGCACACGCGCGCACACACACACACACACACACACACACACACACACACACACACACACACACACACACACACACACACACACACACACACACACACACACACACACACACTAGGGCAAGGTGGGTGCGGCTGAGATACGTGAATGCAACAGCCAGCATGCATGTGGCTAGGTGATGAGGGGGAAGAAATTGAAGGGAGAAAAGAGAGAGTGAGCGATATATATATATATATATATATATATATATATATATATATATATATATATATATATATATATATATATATATAGAGAGAGAGAGAGAGAGAGAGAGAGAGAGAGAGAGAGAGAGAGAGAGAGAGAGGGAGGGAGGGAGGGAGGGAGGAGAGATAGATAGAAACGTAAAGGAATAGGAAACAGGAAAGAATGGCGAAAATGGAAAGGGAAGAAACGAGAAGCATGAATGAGAAGAGAAGAGGAAAGTAAGAAGGGGGAGGGGGGGGGAGGAAGGGTGCTTCGGAAATAAGATAATCCGACTCAAAGTAAAAGAATCCGGTAAAAGAAGAAGAAAAAACAACAACGAACGACCATCGACAAAATAATGCCTCAAATAACAGTAATATTCAAAGATAATGCCATGCCATTTAATAACAAATAAATGAAGAAAAAATAAGAGCGGCACCAATTTCCGAGCCACACCCTCCGACACATCCGGGGCTTCATAAAACACTATGCTTCATAAATCTCTGATCATATTACATAATTGGCACCTACCCCCCTTAATACCCCTCCCAGCGGTGTCATCAGTACCCATTACAATACCCTTAATTACCCAATCATACTCATAATAAGTGATTTCCTGTGCAAATAATAACAGTGCGGTTTGTTTATTCCGCACTATGATCACTGATAGCACGCCAAGACTATGATGCAATGCCCCACTCATCAATATTTCTCGCTTCTACGAACTGCAACCAACATGCAACCCTGTGAGACGATTGCAGGAAACACATCATAGTGGAATGTCCCTTGCATCTTATAACTCCTCTGCAATGCTTTTTACCTCTGCCTTGCTATTCCTGAAGTGATTCCCACAAGCCGTTGCACATTCCAAGCGATTTTGGACTGCGCTGTTGCATACCTGTGCGAGAGGATGCAGGTGCAGCGGAAAGCTTGAAGAAAAACTCACTGGAAAAATCAACGCAGCATTTAAGGGAAAACTTAAAAAGGAGATATCTTAGAAATTTTCAAATTTAAAAATAAATACACAAAAAATTAATAAATAATTGGCAGTCTCGGAGGTAAAATTAAAGGCAATTTCAGACAAATAGTACTAAAAAACTTACAGGAAAATGCAAAGCCAATCTCAAATTAATATGAAAGGAAAACTCTCACATCCGTTTGGCATTATGAAGATGACATCATCCGGTCACGCAATATCACATACCTGCATGGCACTCAGAGGCACTCCTCCCTCGACCCAACCAGTTTTGACATCTACTCTCGCTCCTTTCTTATCATTTTCTTTTTCCTTATTCCTCTTATTCTTTCGTCCTCTTTCATTGTCCTTTTTCTCTTGTTTCTTGTTTCTCTTCGTTTCTTTTCCTAATTTTCTGAACTCTTGTACGTTTCTCCTCATCATTTGCCATTTTTCTTAACTCTTCCTTATTCTATTTCCTCTTCTTCTTGTCTCTTGTTCTTCCTTTTTCTTGTCAATTATTTGCTTCCCTTTCATTCTTCCTAATCTCTATTCAGTGGAACCTTTCCTTTCTTTTTTTCCTCCCCTCTTTCTCTTATCTCTTATTCTCCCTCATTCACCATCTTCGTCGTGAGAAGATGAGTTATGTTGAGGTAAACCGGACACTACGACAAACACCTTCCTCATTCTCCTGTCCCTTCTTCTTCTATCTCTCTCTCTTTTTATCATTCGGAAGAAGAGGAAAAACACGAGTCCACAAGGACAGGAAAGGTAATGAGCAAGACACGAGTAAAAGGGAGAAAGAGACAAAACAGAAAATCTTTAGAAGACAATCTTACATATCCTACAGAACTCTCTCTCTCTCTCTCTCTCTCTCTCTCTCTCTCTCTCTCTCTCCCTCTCCCTCTCCCTCTCTCTCTCTCTCTCTCTCTCTCTCTCTCTCTCTCTCCCTCTCCCTCTCCCTCTCTCTCTCTCTCTCTCTCTCTCTCTCTCTCTCTCTCTCTCTCTCTCTCTCTCTCTCTCCCTCTCCCTCTCCCTTCCCTCTCCCTCTCCCTCTCCCTCTCCCTCTCCCTCTCCCTCTCCCTCTCCCTCTCCCTCTCCCTCATTTTCTTAACACCTGGCCCTTCCTACCGCTCCCCCCCTCCCCCTCCCCTCGCGCCCTTCTTCACCAAAGGCGCTCTATCCTTGAGAAACTCCATCTCCCCTAATGCACGGTCTTCCGAGCCTACGTTCGAATGCCGCCTTTCCGTTGCAAAAGCGCTAAATATACACACGCTAATAACCCCCTCCTCGCGAATGGGTTGTTCCGAGCCGACTATCATTAGCGCTTATTAACCCCGGCCTCAGCGCTAATTTCTGCGGCGCTGCGGGAGTGTGAGGACGGCGGGGCTCTCCCCTTCCTCCCTCCCTCCCCCCTTCCCTCTTTGATAATGGTGGGGAATCCCTCCCCCCTCCCTTACTCAACCCCCTCCCCTTTGATGACGGTGAAGCCCCCCCCCCTCCCTTCCCCCGGGTGATGAACAAGGGGGCACACGCCTCGTCCCCTCGCCCCATGACCTTTCCCTCTTTCCAGAGGGTACCGGCGGCCTCTACGTTAGTCTGTTGGACGGTTCTCTGTCTGCCTTTCGGATTGCTTGTTTGTTTGTCTGTCTCTGTCTTGCTTTTTCTGTCTACCTGTTCGCATGCCTGTCGGTGGGTCGGTCGGTCAGTTAGTCAGTCTTTCAGACAGTCAGTCAGTCTCCCCCCCCCCCTCTCTCTCTCTCTCTCTCTCTCTCTCTCTCTCTCTCTCTCTCTCTCTCTCTCTCTCTCTCTTTCTCTCTCTCTCTCTCTCTCTCTCTCTTTCTCTCTCTTTCTCTCCCAGCCTGCTTGCTATTTTTCCGTCTCGAGATACTTTGCAGTTGTGAAAAAGAAACGGCATTATGTTCTTGCAAAGGCCCTGACCCTCGCGCTTCCGCCAAGGGGCATATCATTGCAATGCCCAGCGAGCTATAAGGACCTCGTTACTCATATCAGCGAGATATCTGCAATAACGAATGACGCAAAGAGAGGGAGAGAAAATAAAACCGCGATGCGGTCAAGGCACATACCCACAATCACCAGCCTATTAAATGCATTAGCGGAGGGTCGAATGATGATGGTGGCGTCATTTCGTAACCAGAAAACAGTCTGTGGTTACATCTCGCATTCATCCAAGGCAGAGGACGTGTAGATGCCTCACTGACCAATCGACAATCCGTTTTCCTTTTTTTCTGTACTGGAGTCAAACGTTTTTGTTCCTCGCTTGATTCCCCGCGGTTTATAACTAACCCTTTCATTATTTTAAGATGAATTTATCCCTTTTCCCCCCCCCTCCCTTGTCTGGCAATTCACAAGGGCGATCCGAGTCCCGACTAGACCCGCGGATCACTCTGATTGGCTAAATCCCCCAGCCAATCACAGCAGCCGGATGTCCCCCTCCCGCTTCGTCCGTCGCCGTGGAGCAAGATCTCGCTTCCAGAAACAGCTTCCTTCCCCGAGTCTCTCGAACCTCCCCCCCCTCCCCTCCCTCCCCGGCTTCCCCCGCGCTTCCCCAGAGGCCCAGCTCGCCTCATACTTGCGGTCGAAATGCTATCGCGAATTATCATCCATAAAATGCAGAAGACTCGCGCTCTTAAGACGGCCGCTCCTCTCATTCGTATTCAAGCCCGGTGGACCTTTCGAAGTCGATGCACTATGGCGTCTATCGAGGGATCTTTCGTATAAATCGTTTCTAGTTGCGGAGGAAAGGCCGGGGCAGTCGCTCTTCCTTCTAATGTGTACATGTGAAGGACACCTATGAAGTTTTAATGAAACGAGAACGGGGAAAGTTCTTGGTGGAAAGTTTATCGCCCGGAGACATGAAAAAGAACTCTCGACTCGAAAGTCTTAAACATTCACAAAGACTATCTAAATCTAAGAAAAAAAAATCTTCCTTTTTAACGTGCTTCTAAGACGTAATTTCATAACCATAACTTCCTTCATTAAACCATAAAACTACACGAACGAGGCAATAAAACTGGGAGCTGTTTATATCTCAGCAAATCATAATGATAATCATAATAAAAAACCTGTCTTCATCTTTTACTTTATATATTATAAATTACAAAACTATCAACCCTTATTACGTAAATCCATTGGAATTATTAAAATCCAAATAAATGACACACACACACACACACACACACACACACACACACACACACGCGCACACACACACACACACACGCACGCACGCACGCACACACACACACACACACACACACACACACACACACACACACACACACACACACACACACACACACACACACACACACACACACACACGCACGCACACACACACATGCACACACACACACACACACACACACATATATATATGTGTGTGTGTGTGTGTGTGTGTAAACAGCGCATTTACAGACAAGGCACAGTTAACCAAAGAAATTAATGTCAATATTCATATCATATATCACTGATCTCTCACGAATTCCCCACAACTTCGTAAACATCAACCAAGCTCCGAAGTTTCAAGAAAGATCCGCTCCTCCTTCAAATCTGATGGAGAGAGAAAGAGAAAGAAAGAATGAGAGAAAGAAAGAATGAGAGAGAGAGAGAGAGAGAGAGAGAGAGAGAGAGAGAGAGAGAGAGAGAGAGAGAGAGAGAGAGAGAGAGAGAGAGAGAGAGAGAGAGAGAGAGAGAGACAGAAAAAGAAAAAGAAATTAAAGAAATATACCTAGCGAGAGAATGGGAAACAGAGAGAGAGAGACAGAATAAAAGAGAGGAGAAAGTGAGAAAGAGAGGGAGAAAAAAACGAGCATCCGCGGAAACTAAAACAGACAATTGCCCTCCGTTCATAAGTAAATCCTGCCTCGAGCTGGACGAGGAGAAAAAAACCCCGGGGAAGGCAGGAGGAGAGTCGCAGACGATCTCCCCGATTCGGAAGGCTAACGGTTGCAAGAAAACATTACGGACTTTAATACATTTACAAACAGACAGGTAGAGATACAGAGTGACAGACAAACGAAAACGCGTACAATGACGTGCGATGTTATAATAATGGTAATAGGATAATAACAATAATAATTATGGTAATAATAGAAATGACATAGCAGTGGTGGTGATAAAGATGAATATGAGCGTGAATATGAATGATGATGATGTCGAGGACGAGGACGAGGACGAGGACGAGGACGATGATGACGATGATGAAGATGGAGACGAAGACACCAATAATGATTAAGGTAACGATAATGCCAATGATAATAAAGCATAATAACACTAAACCAACAACAAC
>NC_091559.1:22481196-22486196 GCF_042767895.1 Penaeus vannamei | reverse complement strand
ACTTCGCTCATTAATGCTCCTCTGGCGGGAACTCTCCGGGAAATTGCTTTCAATGGAAAATAAAAAAATATATATCGTTACGTGATACGCATATCTTGTATCCCTTTCTTTTCTTGGCGTTCTCTCTGCAGATATTTGCATTTCACTTTCAACTTCTCTTTCGGGTTGTTCGTCCCTGCCGCGCCCGGCCCGAGGAACCTGTGTTCGCGTGCGTGTTTGGGGGTCCATAAGGATACGCGTATTTGCATTTATGCACATGTTTATATGCAGACATATATATAAAGCATATCTGCAAATACATACATACATACATACATACATACATATATATATATATATATATATACATATTATATATATATATATATGTATATATATATATATATATATATATATATATATATATATATATATATATATATATACGTACATGCATACACACACATAAACACACACACACACATAAATAAATAAATAAATATATATATATATATATATATATATATATATATATATATATATATAAATATATAAATATACAAATATATATATATATATAAATATATAAATATACAAATATATATATATATATATATATATATATATATATATATATATATATATATATATATATATATATGCAGAGAGTGAGTCAAGCATGAAAATACAGTACCTATGCATACATGAATAACCACCTGCACCTGTTTACTCGTTGCCTTCGCGCACCACTTACCGAATCCGTTTGTCCAAATACGCACACGGAGAGGCGAGGCGACGCGCGCACAAAGAAGCCGCTCGTTAGAATCTGTAAATCTGTCCAAACAAAGACAACTTCTCCTTCGTTGCAAACATAAACAAACCACTCGAGTGCACAGTATTGCATACCTCCGCCCACACTCCCAGAACACACGAGCGCTCATGCAAACATGCGGGTAACTGGACAAACCCACACGCACATGTAAGTGTGCACCTTCATAGATACATACCCACACGGACACGGATATGTGCATGGAACTTAAAAACACATTCACAGACACGTGTGTGTGTGTGTGTGTGTGTGTGTGTGTGTGTGTGTGTGTGTGTGTGTGTGTGTGTGTGTGTGTGTGTGTGTGTGTGTGTGTGTTTATGTATGTGTGCTATAGATAGATAGAAAGATAGATTGACGGATAGATAAACATACACACATCCTTGTAGACTTAACAAGGAGCAAGATCAATTAGTCTCCCGTTCTTTCTTTCTTTCTTTCCTTCTTCTTCCTCCCTTCCTTCCTTGAGAGGCTTGCGTGTGAGGACAATGATGGCCGCCTCTTCAACGTCTTCATCCCGTGACCCAAGACATCGAGTGCCTGAGGTCATTCCTCGCTGGGGGTGCAGCGGGGGGGGGTTGGAGTGGAGTGAGTGGGAGAGTGAAGGGACGGGGGGAGGGGGTGGAGGAGGGGTAAGTGGAGTTTGTTTTTTGTAGATGGGGGAGGGGAAGGGGTGGGGTGGGGTGGATAGGAGAGTGATGGGACGGGGTGGGGGAGGGGCGGTGGGGGCGGGGAAGGGGTAGGGGGAAGATAGAGAGGAGGGGGGAAGGGGGTTGGAGGAGGGGGATGTGGAGGTTGTGTATTGTAGGTGGGGTAGGGGTAGGGGTGGGGTGAGGTGAGTGGAAGAGTGAGGGGACGGGGTGTGGGGGTGGAGGAGGGGTAAGTGGAATTTGTGTATTGTAGGTGGGGAAGGGGTGAGGTGGGGTGGGTAGGAGAGTGAGTGGACGAGGGGGGGGTAGGAGAAGGGGAAGGGGTAAGGGGAAGATAGAGTCGAGGGGGGATGGGGGGTTGGAGGAGGGGGAAGTGGAGGTTGTGTATTGTAGGTGGGGGAGGGAAAGTAGTGGGGTGAGGTCAGTGGGAAGGGGTGGGTAGGTGTATTGTAGGGAGGGAAAGGGGGGGAGGGTGGAGGGGGAAGGGGTGGAGGAAGAAGGGAAGTTGGAGGAGGAGAAAGGGTAAGGGGATAGAGCAGGAGAAAGGTGGGGGGGCGGGGCTCTTGAAGGGGAAGTGGGGGTGGGAGGGAATGAGGCAGTAATTAGAAGGAAAAAATCAGAATGACGAAAACAGCATTTAAAGAGAAAAACAACAAAATTAGAAGACGGGGTGTGTAGGGAAGTGGGTGAAGTGAAGTGGCAATTATTACTAAAAATATATATATATATAAATTAAATAAAATAAAATAAAATAAGTAAATCAAATAAAAAGAAAAAAAAAGTGACAAATACCCAAAAATACAAACAACTTACCGAGTTGGAGTGTGCGTGAGCGGGGGGGGGGGGGGGGCAGAATAAAGAATAAAGAGAGGAAGAAGAAGAAAAGGAAAGAAAAAAAGAAAAAGAAAAGAATAAAAAGAGGAGCAAGAAGAGAAAACAATAAAAAACAAAAAAAATAAAAATTAAAAGATGAAAGAATAAGAAAGAAAACGAGAGAAAGAAAAAAAAAAAAGAAGATACGGGTGTGATGGGGAGGAGGCAGGGAGGGGGGAGAGGGAGGTGACAGTGGCTGATGTAACAATTAAAGGAAAGACTAAATAAACCCCAAAAAGAAAGGAAAAAGAAAAAAAGAATAAAAAGTAAACCGTCAGCACAACAAAAACAACATTAAGACGAACGAAGGAGGTTTATCTTGGGAATACACTGACCTTGTCTTACATCTTTTACATGTAAATGGATATTACAATAGCCTCTCTCTCTCTCTCTCTCTCTCTCTCTCTCTCTCTCTCTCTGTCTGTCTCCTTTTTCCCTTTTCCCTTTTCCCTTCTCCTTCCTCTCCCTCCTCATATCCATCTCCCTTTCCCTCTCTCCTTTCCCTTCCCCCTTCCCCCATCCTCTCCTCCTCTTCTTTCCCTGTCCCTCTTTTTCCTTCCTTCTTTCCTAGTCCTTCTTCTTCCTTCTCTCTTCCTCCTCCCCCCCTTCCCTCTCCCTTTCTCTCTCCCTTTCCCTTTTCCTCACACCCTCCTCCTTTCTCTCGCCCTCTCCCCCTCTCATCCCTCCCTCCCTCCTTTTGCCTTTTTTCTTGCTCTCGTTCTAATGAGTTGGACAGATATCCACTGGAGTTACTTAATGGCGCGACAAAGGAAACACGTCCAATGGATTGCGGTTTGGCGCAGAGAAAAAAAAGAGCTTAATTCTCGCTTAATTACCCTGCAGAGCGCACAAGGACGTGTGTGTATTTACAATATGCGAGAATGCGAAGTTTATTTAGCATACGTATACCAATGCATGAATAGGTATGGGTTTGGTGAATGAACAATGAATACCTGTAAAAATACACACACACACACACACACACACACACACACACACACACACACACACACACACACACACATATATATATATATATATATATATATATATATATATATATATATATATATATACATAGCATCTATGCCTTCGTGTATTTCTGCGTGTGCATGTACTGGTGCGCGTATAACCGGTACAAAAAAGCATGCCAGTGCGGTTCATATTCTGAAATAATCATAAATGCATATTTTGTCCATATATATACTGGACAGGCAAGTATTTAAATAGCCATCTACGACTCGCATGGAAATCAGCATTAACGTATTAGGGAGAGGGAAAGGGAGTGGAATAAATAGAGGGAAAGGAGGAAGAAGGGGGGAGAAAGAGAGAGAGAAAGAGAGAGAGAGAGAGAGAGAGAGAGGGGAGAGAGAGAGAGAGAGAGAGAGAGAGAGAGAGAGAGAGAGAGAGAGAGAGAGAGAGAGAGAGAGAGAGAGAGAGAGAGAGAGAGAGAGAGAGAGAGAGAACTAGAGAGAGATAGATAGAGAGAGAGAGAGAACTAGAGACAGACAAACAGACAGACAGACAGAAAAGCAGAAATAAAGCCAGAAAGAGACCCGAAAGGCCAAAGCCAAGCCACCCCGAACACGACCTCGAAGCCAGACACACACACAACCTCCTCAGACTCTCCTGAATCTTGGTAACCGACACTCTGACACCATTCTTCTTCTTTGCTTCTTTAAGACGGCCAAGTATTCGCCTCAAGAAGGCCATAAAGAAGGCGCGGAGGCCACAGCTGCGGAGGGTCAAGACAATCGTCCTGATTGGTGTTGGCGTCATTTCGAGAAGTCACGTATCAAAACGGATTTCTTTTTTCGAGGAAAGTGTAAGCGTTTTTTTTTTTTTTTTTTTTTTACTATAAAGACCGTAAAATAAACGAAAAAAACAAGGTTCAGAATTTCTTAAAGCATAGAAGATATAGATGACTGTGACATAGGGCATTGTTTTGAGGAAAAGGTAAGTGTTCTTTTTCAAAAAATGTAAAGTATAATAATGTAAAATAAACAAATAAATAAATAAACAACTTCTACTAATAAAAGAATAAACGAATGAAACAAATGTTCTTAAAGTATAGAAGATACAGACAGCTGTGACCTAGGGCGTTTTTTTTTTTTTTTTTTTTTTAATATATGCGTATTCTTTTTCGAAAAAGGTAAAATAAAACAAAATAAACATATAAACAAATTCTCATAATAAAAGCAAACGAAAAAAAATCCTCTTGAAGAACAGGAGACAGAGACAGCTGTGACCCGGGCGACGTTTTCGTAGCAGGCCGTAAGCCCCGTCTCGGAAGGGACGCGCGAGCACTCGAGGCGAGAACATAGTTTACTGGTGTTAAGGTTTTTTAACGTCTAAGGTTTTGCTCTCGGGTCGAGCGGTGTCTTCCTAATACAAAGCGTCTTTGACTCTTTTCCTCTATAAATAATAAAAGATTGGATAAATAAATAAGTTAATTAATTAATACTTAATTGAATAAAATATGAACTTAAATTCATATATAAGACCATGAATGAATAAACAAGATCGTAAATGAATAAGTAAAAATGTAGATGAATAAATAAAAACGTAGATGAATAAAGAAAAACACAATCAAAACTAATAATAAAGACGTGATAAAAAAAAACACAAGAACACCTGAATGGTACAAAAACACCCACCTAAAAACAAAATAA
>NC_091559.1:22431196-22433696 GCF_042767895.1 Penaeus vannamei | reverse complement strand
CCAGATCTTTGCACGTGGAGGCGCCTCACCCTCGTCACCTGGGGGAAGGGGCGGGGTGTGGGGGGCGAAGAAGAGGGGAGAGGAGAAGGGGGCGGTAAGAGGGGGGTGGGGGCGAAGAGGGGAGAGAAGGGGGGGTAAGAGGAGGAGAAGGGGGCGGTAAGAGGGGGGGTGGGGGCGAAGAGGGGAGAGAAGGGGGCAGTAAGAGGGAGGGAGGAGGAAGGTAGATGGAGTCTGAGTCCAAGCCCCCCCCCCCCGCACCCCTGCAAACGTATCCTGGCCGCTCTCTTACCTAGGCCCCTTTGGCATTTTGTACTGGCTGCCCTGCCCCTCTCTGCGGCTATTGCTGTCCTGCACTTTACTTTGTCTGCTGGCTCTGTCTTTTTATCCGTCTGTCTGTCTGCCTCTTGCCCGTCTCTCCTTCCCTTTCTCTATCTCTGTCTGTCTTCCTCTCTCTCTCTCTCTGTATATATATATATATATATATATATATATATATATATATATATATATATATATATATATATATATTTACATTTATATATATACATTTATATATATATATATATATATATATATATATATATATATATATACATATTCATTCATATATATATATTTATATTTATTTACATATATATGTATGTGAGTGTGTTAGTGTGTGTGTGTCTGTGTGTTTGTGTATTCCTCTTCGTCTCTCCACTCTTCCCTCATCTCTCTCCCTCTTTCCGTCCCCTGCACTTACACCGTATCATACTTATCATCCCCTCCCCCCCGCACCAGCTACTGCCCACCCCTCCCCAAACAAAACCACTTACTCCCCCTCCCCACAACACCACCACCCCAAAAAAACACCACCTCCCCCCCCCCACAACACCACCTAATGCCCCCCATCTCCCGCCTGTCCCTAAACCCCAAAGCGCCTAACCAGCCTCTGCCCCGTTATGGCCCCAGCAAGCCTATACGGGCTCGCCAAGTGACAGAACCTTTGCCTAACATGGTCGCGCCGCTGCCCACCTCCGTACCCACCTGAGGGTTTATGATTGTGGGCGTGAGTGAGGGTGTAATGAGGGTGAGGAGGAGGAGGAGGGTGGTGACGAGGTGGGGGGTGAGTCATAAAATAAAGGGAGGGAGGAAGAGAAAACGCAAAGACGGAGAAACGGGCTCGAAAAGAAGGAAAGAAAGGTGCAATGTATGGACGGCAAGCAAGATGGGAGATAAGCATAACCTCACAGAAAACGGGTAGCCAAAGAAAACGACGAAAAACACTACAGAAAATGGGAAACCGAAAGTAAAAAAAAATAGCGCTCGGTGTCACCAAGGACGAGCCAAAGACCGCGGGGTCACCAAGGCGCAACGGTAATTCCGAGGTTTTAAAAGCTCCTCAAGACAGAGCGATTGGGAAGACGTCGCCAGGGAAGGTCGAGCAGCGGAGGGCAAGACAGCGCGCATTATTTTAAGGGGGAAAAAGGGGGAGTTTTTGTAGAACTGAATTTGTGTAGGTGAAGCGGAGGCGGAGATGAGGCGAGGGAAAAGGGACATAATGGCGATGATTTAGAGAAGGAGGAAGTAGAGGAAAAGGAAGGAGAGAGGAATCCAAAGGAGGTGAGGGCGGAAGACGGGGATAAGAGAGACAGGGAAGGAGAAAAAGAAGGCGGAGAAAGAGAGGGAAATAAGAAGCCGGAATAGGAGTAAAATGAGAGACAGTTGGATGAAGAGTAAGAAGAGAAGAAGGGAGAGGAAGAGAGAAAAAAATCACATACATTATCACTATAAACAGCTAGAATAACAATAAAATAGATAAAAGAAAGCGAAAACGAATCAAAAATATTTCTAAAAATGAGAGAAAGAAAGAAAAGACAACTTAAAAAAAACAAAAAAGAAAACGCATTAAGGTTAAAAAAAATGATAACGAAGCGACCGCTCTTTTCATGCAACAACAATCATGTCATCTGTGGGTTTTATAACCGTCATCTCACAAGTCACGCCACTGAGATTGTTTACCCGCGGGAGGAGGGCGCACAAACAACAACATCAACAACAATAACAAATTAAGGTTACGAGTGTACCGTTAAAAAAGAGAACCGAGGATAAGAAGAGAATTTGGTAGATGGAGAGAGAGAGAGAGAGAGAGAGAGAGAGAGAGAGAGAGAGAGAGAGAGAGAGAGAGAGAGAGAGAGGGAGAGAGAGAGAGAGAGAGAGAGAGAGAGAGAGAGAGAGGGAGGGAGAGGGAGAGGGAGAGGGAGAGGGAGAGGGAGAGGGAGAGGGAGAGGGAGAGGGAAAGAGGGAGAGAGGAAGGGAGGGAGGGGAGGGAGGGAGGAAGGAAAGGAGGGAGGGAGGGAGGAGGAAGGAAAGAAGGGAGGGAGGAGGAAGGAAGGAAAGAAGGGAGGGAGGAGGGAGGAAGGGAGGGAGAGAGAGAGAGAGAGAGAGATAATGAGAGAAGAGAGGCAGACAGACAGACAGACTAGAATGAGGGAGAGAGAGAGAGAGAGAGGAGAGAGAG
>NC_091559.1:22408696-22418696 GCF_042767895.1 Penaeus vannamei | reverse complement strand
GATAACAAGAACAGAGAAGAGAGGTGAAAGGAAACAGGAAAGAGAGATAATGATAGAGGGTAGAAAAGGACTAGGAAGTGGAAGGAAGGGGGCGGAGGTGAGAGGAGAGAAGATGTTCAATAGGAAGAGAAAGACAAGGAAGAATACAGTTAGAGGAAAAAAGAATGAAGACGAAATGAGAGAAATGTCAAGAGAGAAGAGAGAGAGAGAGAGAGAGAGAGAGAGAGAGAGAGAGAGAGAGAGAGAGAGAGAGAGAGAGAGACCGAGCAAGCGAGCCTGAGAGAGAGAGAGAGAGAGAGAGAGAGAGAGCAGAGAGAGAGAGAGAGAGCGAACGAGCCTGAAGAGAAGAGAGAGCGAACGAGCCTGAGAGAAAAAAAAAAACAGAAAAAACGAATGAGAAGAAGGGAGAAGATAAAGAGAAAAGATACAGTACCCTTACATGGGAGGGAAAGAAGGCGTGGAGTGTGGGAGGAGACCCTCGAAAGGGGCGTGGGCGGGAGGGATGATGGGCGGGCAAGGGGCGAAGATGGGAAGGGAAATGGGCGGCGGAAGGTAAAGATGGGGTGGAGAGAAAGGTAGAGAGGAAGAGGGAGATAGAAGTACAGACAGATAGATGAATGAGAGACAGAGAAAAGAAGAGAAAACTGAAAAGATAAGAAGAGTGTGAAGGAGAGAGAGAGATATAGAGGAAACAGTGAGAGAAGAGAGGATAAGAGAAAGTGAGAGAAGAGAAAAGAAAATGAGAGAAGAGAAGAGAAGCGAGACCGAGAAAAGAGAAGAAAGCGAAAGCACGAGATGATAGGAGAAGAGAAGAGAGAGAGAGGGCAGCACAGATGTCGACTGGTCAGGAGGCCCGAATTGGAGGCTCAAGTGACGTGAAAAGAGGTTGCTTAGGACGTCTCAAGTGTGTGTTAGGAAGGAAGGAAGAGGCAGGGAGAGAGGAGGGAGAGAGAGAAGGGGGAGGGGGGGAGGGAAAGGGAGGGGGAGGTGGAGGGGAAGAGGGAAGGGGAGGGGGAGGGGGAGGGAAGGGGAGAGGGAGGAGAAGGAGGAGGGAAGGGAGGGAAGAACGAGGAGGGCGCTAGTGTGAAGAAAGGCTGGGAAAGAGGGAGGCAAGTCGCACTGAAGGGGATAATGTGGCCCTCCCCCCTTCCTTCCCCTCCCTCTGGGTCCCTCCTCCCCCCTCCGTGAGGTTGAGCTCTGTGACCCATGGCTGGTAGGAGGGGATTAGGCCCCGCCAAGGAGTCGGATAAATGTCACGCACCGGTTATCCTTCTGCCGGTAAATTATCCGCCTGTCTCCCTATCTCCCTTCTTCCTCCTCTCCTTTTCTCCTCGTCCTTTCCTCTCTGGCCCTCATCCCTCCCCTTTACCTCTCTTATCCGTCCCTCCCTTTCCCCTTCCTCTCATTCCTCCCTCTCTACCCTTCTTCCCCTCATCCCTCCTACCACCCCTTCCTCCATCTTCTCATCCCCCCTTCCCTCCCCTTTCCCCCTTCTCTCATCCCTCCCTTCCCTCCTCTTCTCCTGCTCGTCCCTCCCCTTCCCCCTCCTCTCATCCCTCCCTCCCTCCCCTTCTCCTTCCCCTCATTCCTCTCCCCCTCCCTTCTCCCTCCACCTCCCTTCTCTTCCTCCCCCTTCCGTACCCAGCCTCTTACCTTTCTTCCCTCCCCTCCCCCCTCCTCTTCCCCCTCCCCCTCCCCCACCCACTCTCTTACCTTCCTTCCCGTTGTGGCCATCCGAATGGATCTTATTTATTTCCCCCAGGTTTTTGAAAGGCCCAAAAGTGGCTCATTGTACGTGACCAGCCCGTGCTCGCGCCCTTCCGCCAAAGGAATCATCGTCACGCGAGGTTTCGAGGCTCCGAACCCGCGCTCGACCGTCTTTTGTTTCGATTCGGGGAACTGCTTCACACGGGTGGACGGCGCGGCGGCGCGGGTTCGAAGCCCTTGGTTCGGAACGGAGAGCGGACCTTGGAAGGGCGTTTGGTTGGTGACGGAAATATAAAGAAAAGAAAAGAAAAGAAAAAAGAATAGTGCATTCCGGATTCAGAAATGCCGGGGTTCGAATAGTAGCGGGAATAATAATGATTGTGGTAGTGAAAAACAATAACGACCTTGGTAATAATGATGATAATGACGATAAAAATTATCAGAATAATAATAATCATGATGATGATGATTGATAATGACTATGATTATAACAATAGTATAATGATAAAAAATAAAGACAAACATTTCTATCATTACCTCTATTTTGTCATAATCATTATAACAAAAAACGACCTCTATGTTCCCCCCTCGCGACACAACCCCCGAGAACACTTAACCTTTCTCCAAGAACTGAACATCTTGTCTTAGGTCATAACATAAATATCACGTGAATGTCACCTTACAAGAAAGATTTAGCAATAAAATAGTGCCGCACTGTATTCCGTCTGACACGACACCATCATCAACAACAACAACAACAACAACGGAATGCGACTTCCTTTTGACGACTTGGCAGATACGGAATAACAATGACAATAACGTGTTTGTAAAAGCGTTCACATGGGAGCTTATGACTGGGATGCAAATTTTTAACTTACATAAAGTTACAGAAACCTAGCAATGATAATGTATTTCTTCTTATTTTTATCATTATTATCGATATCATGATCATTATTATTATCAATATTATTATTATTATTATTATTATCATTATTATTATTATTATTATTATTATTATCATTATTATTACCATTATTATTTTTGTTGTTATCATTGCAATCAATATTATTGTCATTGTTCTTATTATTATTGTTATTATTATTGTTGTTATTACTATTATCATAACATTATTATTATCGATATAACGTTAAATTAACAATAATGTATATAGGACTGACAATTAAGTAACGATTTCAGCAATGAGGAAGAGAGAGAGAGAGAGAGAGAGAGAGAGAGAGAGAGAGAGAGAGAGAGAGAGAGAGAGAGAGAGAGAGAGAGAGAGAGAGAGAGAGAAAGAGGAGGGAAGAAGAGAGAGGGAGGAAAAAGAAAAGAGAGAAGAGGGGGATAAGAGAGAGAGAGGAGAAAAGAGAGAGAGAGAGAGAGAGAGAGAGAGAGAGAGAGAGAGAGAGAGAGAGAGAGAGAGAGAGAGAGAGAGAGAGGAAAAGAAAAAGAGAGAGGGAGAGGAAAAGAAAGAGAGAGAGGGAGAGGAAAAGAAAGAGAGAGAGAGAGAGAGAGAGGGGGAGAAGAGAGAGAGAGAGAAAGAGAGAGAGAGAGAGAGAGAGAGAGAGAGAGAGAGAGAGAGAGAGAGAGAGAGAGAGAGAGAGAGAGAGAGAGACACAAAGAAAGAAAGAGAGAGAGGCGGAGAGAGAGAGAGAGAGAGAGAGAGGAGGGAAGAAGAGAGAGGGAGGGAAAGAAAGAGAGAGAGGGGGAAAGAGAGAGAGAGAGGAGGAAGAGAAGAGAGAGGGGAGAGAGAGAGAGAGAGAAAAAGAGAGACAGAGAGAGAGAGAGGGAGTTAGAAAGAGAGAGAGAGAGAGAGAGACAGAGAGAGAGAGAGAGAGAGAGAGAGAGAGAGAGAGAGAGACAGAGAGAGAGCGAGAAAGAGAGAAGGAGAGAGAGTGTAAGTAAGGGAAACAGAAAGAAAAAAAAAAAGAAAGAAAAAAAAAAGAAAAGAAAAACACGAAATAAAAATCGGGTCCTGAAGTTCCCGCCAGTAAACAGCGCTGTCCCCGCCCCACCGCAGGCATCTTGAATGGGTCGGTTACACACCAGAGAGAGTGAGAGGAAAGTCAACACAGAGACAAAGGCCTACGAAGCCTCAGCCTTAACCTACCCCCCTCCCCTCCCCTTCCACCTTCCCCCTCTTCCCTATCCCCTCCCCTCCTCCCTCTCCCCTCTTCCCACCTTCCCCCTCTCCCCTCTCCCCACCCCTTACACCTCCACCCTCTTCCCTCTCCCCACCCCTTCCTCCTCTCCCCTCGCCCCTCTCCCCTCCCCTTCCACCATCCCCCTCTCCCCCCACTCACCCACTCACACGCACATAGGGCCTGCATACCCATGCCCCTCCCCTCCCACACGTCCGCTACCCACCCGCAGCCCACCTACGACCCGCCTCTTCCTCTCCCCCAAACACCCGACATCAAACTCACTCAAACAACAAACCTGAAAAAAACGAAATCCTCTTAATTCAAGACGGCCGAAGACAAGGAACGTGTTGATTAGTCCGCAATACTTTGAGCATAATCAAGTCAAGCCAAGTCAAGCCCGGGCCAAGAAACCGGACACTGCCGTCTCAAGAAAGGCGAGCCTCCTTGGGAATCGTACCTGCAACGCCGCCGAACGCATTCACATCGCCCAGACTGACGCGGGGACACGATTTTTTTTTTCCGGAGAAGCAAAACAAACAAGCGAAAGAGATCACACTTTTTTTCGGAGAGAGAGAGAGAGAGAGAGAGAGAGAGAGAGAGAGAGAGAGAGAGAGAGAGAGAGAGAGAGAGAGAGAGAGAGAGAGAGAGAGAGAGAGAGAGATCACTATCAAACACGAAATTACTTTTAGAGTAAATGAAACGAGTAAAAAAAAAAAAGATGGAGACGGAGACGCATTTTTTTAGAGGAAAACAAACAAGCAAATAAGATGCCGAGAGGATTCTTGTTAACAAAATTACAGACAAACAAAGAATCACTTTTAGAACAAATGAAAGAAATGCAGAAAAAATTATCTTACTAACTCATTTCTCGAAGAAATAAAACAAGCAAGGAGACACTGAATAGAAGTAATAAGCATACACAAAATAACAAATTCAGAATACATGATACGAAGTAAATTAATGCCGAAAATCATCAACTTAACGCACTCGTATTTCCCCGATGTAGACCCGGAGACATTTTTTTCGGAGAAGTAAAAAAAAAAAAATAAATAAATAAATAAAAAAAAAATAATAAAAAAAAGCTAACGGAATCAAGCAAATACGGTTACTTTTATCACTTTTTAGGACAAATGAAACGATTTTTTTAAAGTAAAACAAAATGGCAAAAGAGATGCTTGAAAAGACGCTAACGAAATTTTTCAAAACAAACGATTTTTTTGAGAAGTAAAATAAACAAGCAAAATATATGTTTAAAAAAATTCTTCCTTATGCAATTACACGCAAAGACGGAACCACATTAAGAACAAGTGCGGAAAATATCTTAATTACAAAAGCCTTCACATCGCCGAAATAGACTCAGACTATTTTTTATTATTATCATTGTTATTTTATTTATTCATCTATTTTATTTATTCATTTGTTTATCTATTTATTTATCTATTTATCCAATTATCTATTTATTTATTAATCTATAATTCTTTCAGAAGTAAAACAGTCAAAAGAGCTGCTGAATTACCCGGAATCACAAGGAATCACAAGCCAAGGGAATCACCAGCCAACAAGGAATCCCTTTTAGAACACACGAAACAAATAAAATAAACACGAGAGATAATCCTACTTCCGCGCTCACATCGCTCAGACGCGGAAGCACATTCAAAACAAATTAAAAAAAAAATCATTGCTCAAGAGAACCTCGCTAACGTATAACCGAGGCTTCCACAGTGACACAATCCAATCAAATCAAAATTAAACAAACAAATAAAATCAAAGATAAAAGGCATTTGCCAACGCACTCTCAATCTCCATGATAGACGCGCAAACACACTCAAAACTGACATGGAATCACTTTTAGAGTAAATGAATAAAGTAAAATTCATATTGAAAATTGCCATCACTTTTTGAGCAAATGAATAAAGTAAAATAAATATTGAAAATCACCGAGGTAGACGCGGACACAAACGCAGGTTCATTTCATAAAACAAAGACAATAAATGCGACGTAGTTATTACTATTATCCATCTTATCATAAAATCAGATACGGAATATCAAATGGGAAAAATCAGTACGTATAGTGGGAAAATTAACACTTGGTTATTCGAACAAGAGAAAAACGAAAACATAAAAGAAGAAGAACAACAACAAGAGGGAGAAGAAGAGGAAGGAGGAGGGAGAGGAAGTGGAGGAGGAGAAGAAGAAGACGGGTACGTAGAAGGAGAAGCAGGAGAAAACGTTTAATAACAAATACGTTTTCATGAAATCGCGATGTCGGTCCCGAAAACGCAAGCGCCGACGACGCCATCCACGATCTTCGCGATGTGGGAAAAAGCCATTGCATTCGGATAAGAGACGAGGATTCTACGTGTGTCCTGGAATTCGAAGATCTCTTTGATTCTCGCTCGTTTTCTCATTTCCATTCTCTCCGTCTGTCTGTGTGTCTATTTGTCCGTCCGTTCTTCTGCCTGTCCGTCTGTCTGTATGTCTATGTGTGAGTGTGTCTGTATGTCTCTGTGTCTATCGGAAAAGTTAGCACAAAAAAAATCTACTGAATTTTATCCTATAGAGGCCTACGTATTTAGACCTTTCTCATACACATAAAAGCGAAATTCTATTTTACGCAGCTTTTGTTTGCAACAGACTTAAGGACAGTATAAACAATGAAAACGATAGATAATGAACTTAAAATAATAATCAAATAATCGAAGAAATAAATATAAAATATTCTGCAGCTTCTGACGCGAGTTTACTCAACTAATCGCCATAATGATAATGACAAAAATCTTACGATCATGATAATGTACTATCTAAAAATGATAGCAGTCATCATGGTGATATCAATCAAAATTATGAGGTTTTAACAATGATAATGATTGAAAAGGGTAATGGTGATTGCTGGCTGATGATAATAGTATTAATGACAATAGCAAGAAAACAATAATGATAATGATGATAATAATAGTGGTAGTAATGATGATGATGATAATAATAACGATAACAACAATAAAATAATAATAATAATAATAATAATAATAATAATAATAATAATAATAATAATAATAATAATAATAATAATAATAATAATAATAATAATAATTATAATAATAATAATAATAATAATAATAATAATAATAATAATAATAATAATAATAACTACAATATCCACAAAACATGATATAATGATAAAGCCAATTTTTTTTCAAACAAAAATAATTATAGCAACTAGGCCTTCTGACCTTACCAGCATTAACATCAACAATAAAGATGGCACAAATATTTCACGAATAAAATAACACAATCAGAGACATGTGTATAATAGTAATGCCGGTTACACCAAAAAGAGATTCATTATCATCGCAATCATTATCCCAATGCCAAGAACAAACACAATAACGGTAGGTTATGATAACAATAATGACAAGATGATAGCGATCATGATGATCATAATGATAATCATTATGCTAATTCTCCTACTACTGCAATATTGATGCTAAAACAAAACAAACAAAAGTAATGTTACACACCTGAGATCGCTTATGAAATTGCTAGTAACAAATGAATAAATAAATAAACAAGAATAAGATAGTATAACTGCCAACCCTAATATTGCAAAATACCAACAGCAACGAGGATGAAAATACTTCAATGATAATAAACAAAACAAAATAAAATACAACAATAAAAACAATATTGGCGGTAACAAAGGAAAGAAACGAATGTAATTAACAAAAAACAAAAAAGGAGAGAAATAAAACAAGTGCGCAAAAAAGTGAAACACAAATGCTTCAGGGAATTTTTTCGTAGCTTTTTACGCGCCGGGAATAAACGGTGACCACAATTCTGCGTGTTCTCAAAAGGACGATCACGTGATATATATTCAACATTTCCGGAATGGCTTGTTTATTACGGGTTACAAGTTTTGGTGTTTTAATAGGATATATTTCCCGTACCTCGTTGTACAACTTAGAGAGAGAGAGAGAGAGAGAGAGAGAGAGAGAGAGAGAGAGAGAGAGAGAGAGAGAGAGAGAGAGAGAGAGAGAGAGAGAGAGAGAGAGAGCATATCAAATATAGAACAACCATCAACGACACAATATTACAACGACAAACAGCAAAAAAAATCTGTCAAAAAGCAAAACAAAAAAATGACATAGGCTTACCTGTATATCATCGCAGTACTGAGGTCTCCGGTGTCTCTTCGCCAAGGAGGTTCCATACTGAATCTGTAACAGGAAAAAGTTTCAGAAATTTCAGGTAAAACACATTTCTTAAGAACGTCTGATGTCCTAATCGTATAAATAATACAGTAGCAGTCTAAGGTGATCGAATAAATAAATTTCTGTAGTCTTATTTTGTGTATTCACTTTAACGGAAATTCAGTCGACAGGTTGGCTATGATTGGCTGACAGCGACTTGTCCGAATGGCATCGTTCTATTTCAAATGGTTACAGATGATGTGAACTGACACTTATTTAATAACCTGAAATGCCCCTCTCATATATGTAACTATAAAAAACGCAAATATAAATAGCAAATAAATTTCAACTCACATTAGCGGTAGCCATTTGAATTAAACAGTAATATGCAGAGATGTTAATGTTAAGTCAATCCTAGCAAACTTATCGAACGCATTTCAGCTTCAGAGAAAAAAAACGGATAAATAGAATATAAAATAAATAGGATTGTGACTAAATCATTTCCCCATTATATAGTGTTAACTTTCTGCAGAAACTACGTGGTTAGGGCAAAAATAACTAACTTGCAGACATATTTGGTATAGTCACTACAGCATACGTATACATATAAATACTTAAACATATACGTTTATACAAGATGTAGATGGCATACACACATGGATAAATTATTCATACCCATCAAACCATTCTTGAAATCATGCTGAAGGTCAAAAAGAATAAAAAAGAAGCCGGGCCCATGAAAGTAGCACACGTTTGAAAAAGAATGAAAACGTAACTGCCGACTGAAGGAAGACCCGCGTTAATGAACGAGTCTGGCGCTGCCCAGAAACCGGTGAGATGTTGGCTCTGATCCCATACGCACCGAATGAAAAAAATACTGACGTGTGTGTGCATGTACATATATTTATATAATGCGTAGAAAGACCAAAGATAATCAGTTTACACGCGTGGCTTCAAATCGATTGGTGGAGCGAACGCGGGTCTCGGAATGATCGCAGGGTTGCGTTTAACAGGCGATGGCGTTGTGCGGATTACTCCAACGCGCACTGCAACGGAATGGGCGCTGGAACAAGACCGATATTACTCCGTATCCGCTTCGGAGTCTTACTGGGGCATTATATCATGTTTTCGGCAGAAGGTGTGGTGCATAATATTAAACCCCGATACTTGAAAGAAACACCAATTCAACATGTTCTTTATCTTTCTTTCTGTAAAAGAATCTTGTCAGGTAAATTTGGATCCGATAATGAAAAGACAAACGCTTTATCTCACAACAACAAACGTTCCTAACGGCAAAAGAACGAGCCAAGACGCTAAACAAGCTTAGCAAGGCATAATGCCACTTCGCATGGAGACAAGACAGCGAGGGATAAAACACAACAAAAGTGCGCTAACCGCCCCTCTAACTCTGTTGCATCAACCGCCACACAAAGACCTTTTATGTTGCAGCATTTTACGCTATTATCGCGTAGAAAGCGGAACCAGCATGGAGCAGTGTGCGCAAGGATATGCTATAAGCCGAGAAAAATGCAGGCTTTATACTCGCGTTGTATGAATAGCGGGAAGCCGGGACGCCGCGCAGCCTACGACCATCTTTTAAACTCGCGTCTCCTAATGAAACGAAGTGATATGCAGGCTTGTCTTGATCTTGCTTGGCAGTTCTTTGCGAGACACGAATGGATATGGCAAATTTCTCGCTGTCTGAATCTTTTTCGCTCTCGTTTCTGATGTTATTTGCAAACTGAAATGCGTTTTTGATCTGACATTGCCAAAGACTACTTTCCGCAAGCATCGACGATCATTATGTAAATCACCGAAAAAAATGCATGTACCTTTTGTAATATGAAAGATCTACTAAGCCTAATTATAACATCTGAAATACATACCGTATTCATGACTTATCCAACATCTTCATATTTTCAATGTAATGTGTTAGATTAAAAAAGAAAGGAAGAAAAAAGA
>NC_091559.1:22351196-22358696 GCF_042767895.1 Penaeus vannamei | reverse complement strand
GACCGGCGACGACGTGGTCGAGGGAGCGTGGCGCCCGGTATATATGCCCCGGGCGGCCGCGAGCTCCCCAGGGTGAAGAGGACACTGCCGCACATCTCTGTCAGCTCCGGGTCGCCGTCGTCAGCTCCAGCGCAGCCGCCACCATGAACAAGTACTTCCCTGGAATCAGCCGCATCGAGTACAGGCCCGATGCCGGCCCGGAGGATACTCTCGTCTACCGCCACTACAACCCACACGAGACCGTCCATGGGCGCACCATGGAGGAGTGGCTCAAATTCTCCGTCTGCTACTTCAACACCTTCAGGTAACCGTCGCTAAGGCGCGATTCTGTAGGCGTTGCCCCGTCAGTCCCGTCAGTGACCTCGGGAGCCGCTTGTTAGGTGGTCCATGCGCGTGAGGTCCTTCGCTCCGCGCGGCTGTCACAGAATTTAGAATCTATCCCGCCCTCTCTGTCACGCCTCTTACCCACAAAACAATGTCATCGTAAATGAGCTGTACGTGCGCGTTCGACCGCATCGATAAGCAGGCAAAGACATCTTGTTCTTTGCCTGCTCTCGATACATCACTCTTCCCCCTTTTGTTTCTCCCATATTTTGTGACATCTGCGAATCTTTTCCTTTCATTTTTTCCTCTTTTGCATTAAAATCTCAAAACCTTTAGAGCTAAAAGCCTACTTTCATGTTTTGCTTGACGCTACTTTCCGAAGAACCAAAATGAGTAATATTTTACTCCTGATTTTGTCTTTTTGCGTTGCTTAGGAAAAAGTTGCTTAGTGACAAGACTTATGGCATGCTGCTTTTCTTCGTGAGAGAGAAAAAAGTGGACAAACAAGTCGAAAATGTAATGTGTCGTCACTCTCCCCACTTTCAAAGCGATGTGAAAAAAGCGAAATAAAGAAAATGGAAAGAAAGGAAGACTGAAGTTCTCTCGTGATGGATCTACTTCGCCTCAGAGACAAGAAATAAAATCTGGGAGACGGACCCAGCTGAAACGACTTCAGTTACCGCGGGCACAAGTGGAAAGTCAGCCCGTGCATGGAAGCATGACTCGGAGCTCTTGGCCTGAAAACCTGCTCCAGAGACGTCGGCGTCCTGCTCGAGTGCATGGTGTTGCCTTACGTCGTCCTCGGGTGGAGTTACTGTACCTTGGCCTTCGTGGAAACTTGTGCATGAGACCTTTATTTTGTGATTGATCAAGATCCTTCTTGTATGCGAAGAACACTGACTTTGTCCATGATGGAAATTTGCATGTTACATAAGAGGATTCTACTCAAATACGCAGCAGTGATGAATTTATATACAGAGAAGACTTGGTTTGTAGGTTGTCCTTACTAACACTTGTTGATGTTTATTACTTATGAATGATAGAAAACTATGAATTATACGGAATGTCTGCAACATTAAATTGGTTCAGCACACGTGCGCAGACATATACATGCATACACACACTCTCATGTGCGAATACTAATTTCTTATCATCTGTTGATATTTCCAGACTTCATCAATGCATAGGAATATATTCTCAATAAGTATGATTAGGCGGAAATAAATACATGAACACACATACATATACCAATTTAAAACACACATACGCACTGTTTAATACGATCAGCAACACACTTACATATTGAAACACAGACATACACACATTGCACAATCACATACACACACATAATGCACAATCACACACACACACAATGCACAATCACACTCACACACAAAGCACAATCACACACACACAATGCACAATCACACACGCACACAATGCACAATCACACACAGACACACGTACACACAATGCACAATCACACACATATATACTAATTCCAAACACGCACATATACACACAATTCAATAAACGACCAACAACATATACTCACACATTGAAATACAGACACACACACAATGCACAATCACACACACACAATGCACAATCACACACACACACAATGCACAATCACACATACACACAATGCACAATCACACACACACAATGCACAATCACACACACACAATGCACAATCACACGCACACAATGCACAATCACACACACACACAATGCACAATCACACACACACACAATGCACAATCACATGCACACACAATGCACAATCACACACACACACAATGCACAATCACATGCACACACAATGCACAATCGCACACACACACAATGCATAATCACACACACACACAATGCACAATCACACACACACACACAATGCACAATCACACACATACACACAATGCACAGTCGCACACACACACAATGCACAATCACACACACACACAAAATGCACAATCACATACACACACACAATGCACAATCACATACACACACACACACACAATGCACAATCACATACACACATACACAATGCATAATCACACACACACACAATGCACAATCACACACACAGACACACGTACACACAATCAACAATTACATATATACTAATTCCAAACACACATATACACACAATTCAACACATACGGCCAACAACACACATTCACACATTGAAATACACACACATACACAATGCAGAATCACACAAACACACACACACAAACACATTAATGCATGCTTACTGGCAACGGTCAGACATGCACACACTAAAATACATACATGTCTACTCTATTTTGCACACATGAAGACATGGAGAAGCATGCAATCAAATAAATATGCATGAACAGACACAGAGGTACATGCACACAAACACACACACACTCTCTCATGCCCTCACACGCACACACATATTTGCCCCCACACACAAATTTACCCACGTACACACACACACACACAAGGAGTCCCTCTCCAACTCTCCTTCCCCACACACGAGGACTCCTGGCGGCCCTCTAACGCCTCCTTGGCTCCCTCAGGTACTGTGGCTCGGACGACCACTACGGCGAGCGCGCCCACCAGAGGACGTGGGACGACAGCTCTCGGTCTCTCGACAACTACAAGCGCCGGATGATGGCCGCTTTCGAGTTCTTCTACAAACTCAACATCAAGTACTACTCGGTGGGTGTTTGTCTTTTTTTTCGTGAGACATAGGTGTTGGGATGCTGGGGTTGTAGATCGCTGGGGAGAGATTGCTAATGGTTCGTCCACCTTCCCAGGTGAGCGACCGCGACATGGCCCCTGAGGGAGACAGTTACGACGAGACCAACCGGTACCTTGACGAGATGGTGACCCTGGCGTGTGACCTCCAGCGACAGACAGGGATGCGGCCCCTCTACTACAGCGCCGACCTGTTCAGCCACCCCCGCTACATGAACGGCGCCGGCGCCAACCCCGACGCCCACGTGTTCGCCTACGCCTGCGCCCAGGTCAAGCGGGCCATGGACGCCGCTAAGCGTCTGGACGCCGAGAACTTCGTCTTCTTCAATCCTCGCGACGGCTACCAGAGCGTTCTCCAGAGGCAGTTCTTCCGCGACATGTCCCACATGGCGCAGCTGTACCGCATGGCCGTCCAGTACAAGGACAAGATCGGCTTCCGCGGCCAGCTGCTGATCCAGCCCAAGCCAGCTGACCCTCGCCGCCACCAGTACGAGGCCGACGCCATGGCCACCATGTACATGCTGCGCCACTTCAACCTGGACAAGCAGTACAAGCTCTACATCAAGCCCGCCTTCTCACGCCTCATGGGCCGCACCTACGAGCACGACGTCTACATGGCAGCTGCTTTCAACATGCTGGGATGCGTCGACGCCTCTGACAGCTTCCCAGAGTTCAGCGGAACGTCTGACACTTGCGCCCAAGACATTCGCGACGCCACGTTCGTCATGAAGTGTGTCCTTGAACAGGTAACGACATCTGCAAACATTGCCACCTTCAACTTAGGCGTTTTAATTTTGATCTGCGAAAATAATAGCTTTTAGAAATATTTAAATAATTCTTGTTCAACCCTATGCTCTAATCTCTTCTCTGACCCCTTTATTCGCACGTGCGCCCACAGGGAGGTCTCCAGCAGGGTGGCTTCTCCCTGGGCGGCCGCGTGCGCCGCGAGTCCGTTGAGCCTCGTGACCTGTTCCACGGCCACATCCTCGCCATGGACACCTTCGCCCGCGCCCTCAGGAACGCCGCCCGCATGATCTCAGACGGGTTCTTCGCTCGCAGCCTCCAGCAGGTACAATGCGTTTGTTTCTTTTTCACTTGAATATCAGATCATTTTGTTACAAAGAATTATGCAGAAGGAAAAAAATCACAATTCAAAAAGTTCTTCCTTGTAGAGACCTACATATCTATCACTTATTGTAAAAAACAATACCAACTTGGTCGGCACTCACTGATCCCTCCCGCCCTCCCCTCAGCGCTACACAACCTACAAGTCCGGCTACGGCGAGCGCGTCGAACAGTCCTCCATGAGCTTCGAGGAGTGTGAGGACTACGTGCGCAAGTGCGGCGAGCCTCAGCCTCAGTCCACGCGCTGGGAACACTTCGAGAACATGTTCAACTACTACGTGTATCCGCCACGCCAGTAGAATCCGTCGGCTGACACCCGCGGCTGTAGCGTAACCACACACCACACGCACGCACACGAAGATAAACACACACACGGACATAATACACACACCCCAGTCGTCTACACACACGCGCGCACCATCTCTGGTGATCCACTTTCCCTCAATGTCGTTAAGCCATCAGTTTACCTTTCATGAGCCACCATATCCTACCCTTTCCTATAGTGTCCTTGGTCACAATACCCCACCATAAACCAGCTTGTACTGCCCGTCACCATTCCATAATTTGCTCCTGTAGTGTCCCCTGGTCTGCCCGAAGTAAAGTACGATAGCTTATATCCTGTTTCAACCCATCCTGCACACACCACAACCACCGTAACCCAGGCTGTGGTTCCAGCCGGTCTGCCTGTCAAGCGGCGGACTCCGGCGGCCCACCGGCCCACCCTAACGACTCTCGCTTGTTGTCCCAAATGGTCCAAGAGGTGTTCAAACTTTCGGTTGTTTCGTCTGCACTTTGAAAACGATCAAATCGTTCCCGAAATCGATCCTAAAAGCAGTACCTCTGAGGTTTTGTGTCAGTACTGGAAAATGTTCGACGGCGGCGCGAGTCTCTTTTTAAGCATTAACCTCCGCGCCGCTGGTCTTTGGTTTCTCGAGGCAAACGAGGCTCGTCTCCGAAGGGATGAGTCGCCGTTGAAGGCACTATGTGGCACTCCAGATCGGAAATAGATGATAGACTGATTGATGTAGAAGGACGATCGAGCTCAGAAACGACGGAAATTGATGTCTAGTATGGCTTGATAGGCTGTAAATGCGTACGCAAATCCGAAAGGACATCCCAGGTCTGTCTGAACGCTTTTTCCCGAAAGAGTTTCCGGATCCAGACCGTCAAGTCGTCCAGCCCAGCGAAGTTTCCCAACAACAGCCAACAACCTTCACCTCTGCAGAGGTTAGCGGTACTAGCGTAACTGTTCACTCTGATCGCCTGAACTTCGCAAATCATACGGTCGATAAACTCCTGTTACTTCAAATTTGCGAACGACTTTACTGTCACGAACGGCGTCGCGGTTACCTCAGACCGTGCTTTGAACACGGTGACCGCCCCCAAAGCACCCTCGCAAGACCCGGCCAAACCCCTCCGGGCAGACCGACGACCCGCCCCCCTCCGACTCCTCCCCCCCCCTAGTCAACACAGACCACAACACAGCATCTAAAATCAATGGAATTCAGAATCTGAATTAGGCTTCGAATCGGTCGCTTGATTAGTCCACACTTCCAGTGACTAAATTCTAAATTCCATCGACTGTAATTCAACTGTATTTTGGCAATAAATACCACTAAATCCATTGTCTTGCTTCGTGACCTCAGCTTCAGTTTGGCTATTTTTGCTTCAGAAAATATTCCCTGTGATACATTATGAATAATTAGATGGAAACAAATACACGAAATAGATAAATTATTCACTATCAAAAAAGAGTTTCATTCCAGTCACACTTGGTCATCAAAAACCTGATTTTCTTCGACGATTTTATTCATGTATATAATATCACATACAAAAATAAGCATGATTTACATCTAAATATGTTTGTTACATGTTGAAAAGTGATTGACAGAAGTGGTGTGTCTTGGGCCTAGAATACCAGACATCGTAAACCAATTTATACATGAAGAGGAACAGAATTTCGTGATCTCTCTCTCATGCAGTAAAAGGAACATAGTATCGAGAACAACTGCGAGAACATGAAGAACACTTAACACTCTATACAAATGACTCCTGATAAAAAACGTGGGTTCAGGTGATTCAAATCAGTTTTCCTGAAATGACAGTTATTCCTGAATCGATTACAACTGATGGTGATCTTCATTTGTCTAACTCTGCTGCACCGAAATTGGCTTGGCTATTAAAGGGATAAGTTAACTTGTTAATTATAATGGAATATTAGTGGCGAACTATTCGTCAATAGGAAGAAGTTTCGCGTGAATGCAAAAAATATGACAAACTCGTTCATTTCTTTGACAAAGAAAGTCTGGTGGATGAGTAAGTAGCACTGTCTGCTTCTGGAACTACAAGTCGTGTTGAAACGTTTAACAAGTCAATGTTTGCTCCTGTCGCTGCGTCAGAAATGAAGGAAAAAGAGTCAACAGTGAAATTCGCGTTTTGATTTGGAAAGACTTGGATTAACTAAACGAGGAGAAAGGAAGAGGCGGATGAAAGAGAGGACACGGAGGATGAATGGGCGAGAAGGGAGAAAGATGAGAGAAAGGAGGATGAGAGGAAGACAACGATAATGGCGGAGAAAGAATCGAGGCATTAAGGGAAGACAAAGAGTGAGAAGAAAAAGGATGGAAAAAGGAAAAGAATACAAGAATGATGAAAAGGAGAAAGATGGAAAAAAGGATGAAAGGAAGAGCAGTATGGAAATAAGAAAAACAAGCAAGAAGGAGAAGAAATAGTCAAAGATAGGTAGAAAAGGATGCGAAAGAGGAGAAAAGCAAGCTGAAAATGGGGAAGTGAAAATAATACAAAAGCTCAATAACGATAAGAAAAGTAATTGAAAAGAAAGGGAAATGAAAAAAGACAGAGAAAGGAGGAGAATGAAAAAAGAGCAGAAAGGTGGAGAAATAAAACGCAGAGATGGCGGATGAAGAGGTACAGTAGTAATAAACCAAAGGCAAACCTCACCACACATCACATTATGTATGACTTCTATGACTACTGACATACAACATATTAAATAAACAGATTGAGACCTTGCTCGGCTACATCTTGTGCAAATGATGACCGACAGACAAGCAACAGCCTCAGAACCGCCCGTACAAGGAAATGGAAAATAACGTACCTCATTATAATCACTAAAACCAACCAAAAAAACTCGCCAGAACGCAACAAAACTCATTTATCCTTTTGTTTCTCCGTTTTTCCCTCCAAAAAACTTGAGCAATTGCGTGTAGGAAAGAAAGTAATGGATCCTGTGTAGATTCCTAAACCAATGGAACTTGAGAAACACGATTGGTTACGCCTAAGAATCGACACTGA
>NC_091559.1:22273696-22286196 GCF_042767895.1 Penaeus vannamei | reverse complement strand
CTATTAATATTTATATTATCATTATTATAATTACTACTACGATTATTATAATAATTCTTGTCATTATTGTTATTATTATCATTATCATGATTATCATTAATATCATTATCATGATTATCATAAATATCATCATTATCACTATCATTATCGTTATCATTAATATCATTGATGTTATTATCACCATTATGATTACCATTATCAACATTATTTTTATCTTAATCAATATCGTTATTATTATCATTATTATCATTATCATCATTATTATTATTACTATTATTATTAGCATTATTATCACTGATATTATTATTAGTATTAGCAGTGTCATCATCGTTATCATCATCATTATTACTACCATCATCATTATCATTAGCACATCTATCAGTATTATCCTTACCACTACCATTTCCATTCTTATCAGCACTGCTATTGCCATTCCCACTTCCCACTCTAAACATCAAACGGTTTCTCTCTCCCTCCTTTCGCGTTATCGCTACCTATCTACGCTCCCACAAGTTCTAATCGCACGCTGTTCCTTTTTTTGCCGATTCTCATGCATTGCAAGCGGGCGCGACAGAATCAACATACGCGGGGAAGCTCAACACGTGCGTTTCCACTGTCCCTTGTTCTTGGCCCCTTGTTCTTGATTCCTTGTTCTTGGCCCCTTGCTCTTGATTCTTTGTTCTTGGTCCCTTGTTCTTGATTCCTTGTTCTTGGCCCCTTGTTCTTGATTCCTTGTTCTTGATTCCTTGTTCTTGGCCCCTTGTTCTTGATTCCTTGTTCTTGATTCCTTGTTCTTGGCCCCTTGTTCTTGATTCCTTGTTCTTGGCCCCTTGTTCTTGATTCCTTGTTCTTGGTCCCTTGTTCTTGTCTCTTGTTCTTGGCCCCTTGTTCTTGATTCCTTGTTCTTGGTCCCTTGTTCTTGATTCCTTGTTCTTGGCCCCTTGTTCTTGATTCCTTGTTCTTGGCCCCTTGTTCTTGATTCCTTGTTCTTGGCCCCTTGTTCTTGATTCCTTGTTCTTGATTCCTTGTTCTTGATTCCTTGTTCTTGGCCCCTTGTTCTTGGTCCCTTGTTCTTGTCTCTTGTTCTTGGCCCCTTGTTCTTGATTCCTTGTTCTTGGCCCCTTGTTCTTGATTCCTTGTTCTTGGCCCCTTGTTCTTGATTCCTTGTTCTTGGTCCCTTGTTCTTGTCTCTTGTTCTTGGGCCCTTGTTCTTGTCTCTTGTTCTTGGTCCCTTGCTCTTGATTCTTTGTTCTTGGTCCCTTGTTCTTGATTCCTTGTTTTTAGTCCCTTGTTCTTGTCTCTTCTTCTTGGTCCCTTGTTCTTGTCTCTTCTTCTTGGTCCCTTGTTCTTGTCTCCTTGTTCTTGTCTCCTTGTCCTTGGTCCCTTGTTCTTGTCTCCTTGTTCTTGACCCCTTGTTCTTGTCTCCTTGTCCTTGGTTCCTTGTTCTTGTCTCCTTGTTTTTGGTCCCTTGTTCTTGTCTCTTCTTCTTGGTCCCTTGTTCTTGTCTCCTTGTTCTTGGCCCCTTGTTCTTGCCTCTTCTTCTTGGTCCCTTGTTCTTGATTCTTTGTTTTTGGTCCCTTGTTCTTGTCTCCTCCTTGATTCCTTGTTCATGGTCCCATGTTCTTGGCCCCTTGTTTTTAGCCCCTTCTTGATTCCTTGTTCATGGTCCCTTGTTCTTGTCTCTTGTTCTTGGTCCCTTGTTCTTATTCCTTGATCTAGGTCCCTTGTTCTTGATTCCTTGTTCTTGTTCGATCTTGTGTCTTTGTGTATCAGTTTCTTGTTCTCATGTTTCGTTTCGTGGGTTTGCTTCACCGGTTCGAATAACTATCCAAATGAGATGTTCTGCAGCCATCTTATTATTATAATTTTTTGTATTTGTTTGTTTCTACACATTTCCAGTATGAGGGAGAAGTTGGATGCTGATAACGAGAAGGAGCACATGAGAGAAAGAAGAAAAGAAAAGATAATAATGATAATAATAAGAGGGAGAGGGAGAGGGAGAGGGAGAGGGAGAGGAGAGGAGAGGACATGAGAAAAAGGAAAAGAAGCAAATGAGAGGAAATAGATACAAAGATAAATAGAGATGGATAGATGGATAAATAGATCGAGAGAGAAGAAAAACGTATGAATCAAGTGTGACACAAACACCTTAAAATGTCAAGAAATATAACACCAGATATCGGATACGTTAAACAACCAATAAATAATCGGATCGTAAATAGGCCTACTCAAATAAGGCAATTGAATTGACAAAGAGATAAATGACTAAATGAATAGAGGAATTACTGAATAAATAGGCAGGTAAATGAATAAATAGAGGGAATAATAATCAAACCAAATATTTTGACTTGAATTCACTCAATTTTGCAAGTAAAAGAAAAAAACTTTTCACATGTGCGGGTTTGTTTGGATTCATATTATGATACAATAATTTTCTGCATCGCGAACTTACACGGAAAGTATCCTCTAACAAGAGAGAGGCGAACACGCGAGCTCTTTTCGGAGGCAGCTTTCGAGGACAAGTGAAGTGCAACGCTGCTTGCCTTCGAATGCTTGCTCATTCTCGCAATCCCTTGCTTGGCGATGCACTTATTAATTAACTTATTAGAAGGCTCTGCGAGGAAAATAATGTATTCGTTTGTCTATGTATTTGTTCGTACACACACACACACATTCAAACACACACATACACACACACGCACACACACACACACACACATACACACATATATACATGTATGTATGAATGTATATACATCTGTGCGTGTGTGTGTACTCATATGTTTAGATATCTATTTATTTATCTATTTATTTGTATATGCACACACACGCAAAACATTTACACCCCCCATCTCAACATCCAACCCCCTTCCCCCATCCAAAACCCACCCCACACACCCAAACAGCAACCCACAAACAAAGCCACCAAAAGGCCCATACACACAAAAACAAACAAAAAAACAAACAAAAACAAAAAACACGAAGAAAGTTCCCCCGCACAGCGTCCTCCTCGTCGTCGCGTGTTCCTTGCACAAAGGTGACGTGCAATTGCAACTCTCGCAGCCACGTCCTTTCAAGATGTGGAATTGAATTTCATGTGCGCTGTGCTTGTCTCTCCTGAAGTCTGATGGGCGTCAGTCAGATGGTGATAATAGCAATAACAGTAATGATAATGATAATGGTAATATTAATAACAATAATAACGATAATAGTTATGATAGTAATAATAATAATAATAATAATAATAATAATAATAATAATAATAATAATAATAATAATAATAATAATAATAATAATAATAATAATAATAACAACAATGATAATGATAATGGTAATATTAATAACAATAATAATGATAATAGTTATGATAGTAATAACACTAATAATAATAATAATAATAATGATAATAATAATAATAATAATAATAATAATAATAATAATAATAATAATAATAATAATGATAATAATGATAATAATAATAATAATAATAATGATAATAATAATAATAATAATAATAACGATAATGATAATAATGATAATAATAGTGGTAACAATAATGATATTGATGACAATAATGATTATAACTATAATAATGATAATAATATTGATATTGAAAACAGCAATACAATAAAGATGATAATGATGATAAGAATTCTATTGAGAATGGTAATAATAACGATAATAGTAGTAGTAATGATAAAAAATATAAATGATTATAATGATAACAAAAATGATAGTGATAATAATTTGATGATAACACTAACAATGATAATAATATCAATACTATTAAAAACAATAATAATGACGATAACAGCTATGATGAGACTACTGCTACTTCTATACTACTATTGGTATTAATGATAGCGATAGCACGGATAGTTATGTTAATAATAATAATAATAATAAAAAAAGTAATAATAGCAATAGAAATAAAGTAGAAATAATTGTCACCATTACCGTAGTTCTTATCGCAATAATTTATCCCAATTGCTAGAAATAATTAAGAGGTTACGTGCATTTCATTCACAAACAAACAAAATCTCACGTATTGCATATGTCCTTAATATGTTGGCACCAAAATAACAGATGTTCTTGCGTTATCTCATCCTCCCTCCTTCCCCTTCCTCATTTCTCCCTCACACCTTCTCCCTTCCCTCCCCTCTCCCTCCTTCCACTTCCCTCAACCCTATTCCTCCCCTCTCATCTTCCCTTCCCCTTCTCTTACCGTTTTCTACTCCCCCCCCTCTGTCCCTCCTCTCACCCCCTCCATTCCCCCTCACTTCTACAATCCACATCCACTTCCCCCTCCCTCCGTCCCTCCTCTTTTCCCTTCTTTCCCCTTCCCCTCCACACCACCTCCCCCGTCCCTCCTCCCCTCCCCTAACACCCTTCTCTCCTCCCTCCTCTTTCTTCCCACAACCAATATTCTCATTACAAATAATCCTTTTTAGAAATTTCGAAATATATTCCAAGAAGAAGCCAATCGCGAACGGCCGCTGAATACAAAAAAAGGCAAAGAAAAAGAAAAATATGAAAAGCGGGCGGAAGGGAGGGGGGGGAGGGGGGAGACCGTCAAGGGGATACGGAATTAAACATAATTCGCTCACGAGGGGTGTCTACGTTAAAAAGGCGTGAAGCTAGATTTATGCATAAAATTTCAGATTTCATTCCTTAAATGTTGTTGTTCGCATTGTTATCATCATTAAGTATCGCTATTAACATAAATATCTATCATCATCGTTATCATTATCATCATTACCTCTAGTGTTATCATCTTTACTAATCCATTACTTTTGTTATCGTAATCATTTTTATTACTGTTATCATTATTATTATTGTTATTATTATTATTATCATCATTAGTATTATCATTATATTATTATTATTATTATTATTATTATTATTATTATTATTATTATTACGAGTAATAGTAGTAGTACAGTACTATCATCATTATTGCTATTATCAACATTATTAATCCTGTTACTATTACCATCATCATCACTACGATAATGATGACGAACATTTATCATTATTGTTATTATTGTAATAATTGTTATCGTTATCATCATCATTAATATCATTACTATCATTATAATCATTGTCGCTACCATCATCGTTATTATTATCATTGTTATTATTATTATCATCATCATCATCATTAGGAGTAGTAGTAGTAGTAGAGATAGTGGTAATGGTAGTAGCAATAATATTACTACTATCATCATTATTGGTAACACCATTATACTGATAACAGTAAGGATAGTGATAAGGACAGATATATTACCACCTCTATTACCACTACTAGAAATGATGTTAATAGTGATAATGATGATAATGATAATAATAATGATAATAAAATAATGAGGATAATGATAATAATGATAAAAAATAATGATAGAAATAATCATTATGATAATGATAATAACAATAATGATTATAATTATAATGAAAATAATATATATATATTAATAAAAGTAATGCTAATAATAACAATGTCAATAATAACAATGATACTACTACTACTACTTCTACTGCTATTTAATGATAGCCGTAATAATGCTGAGAACTATAATGATTCTATAGAAAAGGGTAATGCTAATGACAATGATAACAAAAAACATGGTGAGAATGAGAATTGATAATGATACTATCGATAATGACAATAATAATAAAGATAATGAAAACAATGACTCAACTACTGCTTCAACCCTCAAGTCGAAGCATAACATTATCCTTAACAAAACAACAACAACTACAAGCCATTTTCCTAACAAACAATGACAAGAACAGAAAGATCCAAAGAAGGAAAATAGGCCTAGAAGGGGTTATGACGTATTAAACGTAACAAAGACACGCACAAATGCCTGGTAATCTTGTCATAGGCCTACGGTATGTACGTGTGTTGTAATATAAGCTTTCAACTCTCACTAAATTAAAAAAGTTTTAATTTCTCTCCATTAAAACTCGGAACGATCTTTTCTTCCGACTCAACGCACAACCATTTTGTTTTCATTTTTCAAAAATATATTTCCTTTTTTTTGCCGGGGGAGGGGTAGCTTTCACCTTGTTTTGTTTTTGTTTTTCCTTCCTGAATCAGGTATAAAAAAATTGTTTTCCAAAATGTTCTTTCATTCTTTTTTTCTCTCTCCCTCCCTATTTCTCTCTTTCGCTATTTATCTATGTCTCTATATGTCTATCTATTTTGTTACATATATGGCTATCTATCTATTTATTTTGTTACATATATGGCTATCTATCTATCTACATATCTATCTATCTTCTTATATATATATATATATATATATATATATATATATATATATATATATATTTATATTCATTTATGTGTGTGTGCATGTGCGTGTGCGTGTGCGTGTGCGTGTGCGTGTGCGTGTGCGTGTGCATGTGCGTTTGCGTGTCTATATATATATATATATATATATATATATATATATATATATATATATATATAAATATATATATATATATATATATATATATATATATATATATATATATAAATATATATATATATATATATATATATATATATATATATATATATATATATATATATATATATATAGACACAAACACACACACACACACATGTATGACTAAAGACCTCGAGAGGCCCACCAATTCCCTGAGGAGGAAAAGCCATGTGTCGCGGGCGAATGATTCCCTCACACGTCGCAGGAGCGGCCAAATAACCAGCGAAATTAAGAAAATCACATTAAGCGTTTATGCTTTAAGTGTGTGCGAGATCTAACGCCGAAAAGTTGAGTCAATTCGAAGAAGGAAAAAGTCTGGGGAATAATTGAACTAACTTCAGAAAATCTAAAAGCTAGAGAGTTAGTTACAGTAGACTTGCTTGGTGGACTTATTTTTGCAGCATGCTTTACTTATTCCATTTTTTTTTAAATTTCGGTTTTGAGGTAATGAGTGATTTCATTCTTGTTTCAACTATGTGTGTATTCGTCTTTCCACTGGTTTAATTTTAATGTTTTAATGTCAATCTAATTGTCATTGTTTTCTTATAATAATAATAATAATAATAATGATAATAGTAATAATAATAATAATTATCATTATTGTTACCATAATTATCATTATCCATATCATCATTATCGTCATCACTGATATCACTGTCATCATTATTATCATTATCATGATTATCACCATCCTTGTTATCAGTTATATTATTATAATCATCACTATTACCATCGTTATCTTTACTAGTGTTATTGTTATTATTATCATTCTGATCATTACCATTATCATTCGCATTACTATTATCATCATCATGCTCATTATTAATTCAAATTAATGTTCCACGAATTATAAGTCCGTGAAAATGCTACACTCAAATATTACCCTAATTAAACGCTGTCCTTAATAAGAAATTGGGAATGCCATTTGCCCATATCAAAGCAAAATTCCATTCTTATTAAATATTGTGATCAAACTGAAAAATGAAAGCTTTGACAATTTCGATTCGTACATCTGGCATTTGATGTGTGTGAAATGTATAGATATTAGAAGTTTTGTCTTTGATGATTATTTTTGTTATTACCATTAACATCATCACTTCATCACATCACCATTTATCTGCATCGTTTTTCTTATCGTTATCATCATCACCGTTATTATATCATTATTATAATAATGTTATTACTACGATCATTATTATTGTTATTATTGATGTTATCATCATTATCATTATTATTATTGTCGTTATTATTATGATCATTATTATTATTACTATTATCTTTATCACCCATGTTCCTGTTGTTATTGTCATTATTATCATTATTACTATTATCATCTTCGTTAATGTTATTTTTTATTGTTGTTATTGTTATCATTATTATTGTTACTATCTTTAATATAATTATTACTATTATCATTATCATTATCACCACCATTAGTGTTATTATCATTATCACTATTATCATTGTTGTTGTTATTGTTACAATTGTTATTACTGTTATTGCCATTGTTACCCTCATTATCATCATTATCACTTAGTATCATGAAAGGTTCCATGCTTATTCAAACACAGCAACTAATCTTACAGAAATCTATCGTTGGATCTTCTATTTTGTGTTGTTATTTTTGTATCGTATAAGGTATCAATATAGTTCGAACGCTATCTTACGCACAGCATATTTTTACCGAAAATTTGCCTGAATTGAAATGAAATCATTTGAAGTGTTTTAGAATTAAGCAGAAAAATGTGATATTTCATGAGTTTTTTTTGATGGGAGAAAAGAATATCCTACTAGTAAAATATTAAAGATAAGAAAAGATATCTCTCGCTCTTACTGATCATTGAATGTAAGGAATTAAGAAACTATTTGCACAAGGTATGATATGCATGTATGTGTGTTGACTGTGTTTGACTATGTTTCCACTTTCGAGGAAAAGGAGAAAGTTTGAGAATTTACAGCTTAGAGGGAACTGTTTTATTCAATGTCTGTAATCGCATATTTCCGGAGAATTATACTTACACACACACACACACACACACACGTACACACACACACACACACACACACACACACACACACACACACAAATGCCGGGAATCTAGTAATCAAGTATTCATACACTTTGCTATCAATCCCCAATTCATCTCTAACAAATCCAAATAAACACGAGGTATAAAAATTTACTACGCCCAACAAACAAACAAAAACAAAACGCAATTACACACAACACGCTATCAAAAAGATTTATACACAAAAAAATAAAAATAAAACAACAACAGCAAACAAAAACCCACAGAAATATAACCCCCGTAATGCCACTACCATTTCATCATCACACACAACAACAACAACAACAATAAAAGCAACAAAAAAGAAACTCCAGAACGTTCAATCACAGCCTCTAAGATACCCTCTCACATGAGTCTTAATTCCCCCTCATAACGCAAGAGAATAGTAATCAAAATAGCCCCTAAGTTATCAAGGAAGGTCGATTCACCGAAAAGGAAACAGGGACTTGGAGGATGTATGTTTAATTAGAACTGTCGGGAAGCCGGGACAGGGGGGGGGGGGATGGAGGAGAGGAGGGAGGGGAGGAGGGAGGGGAGGGGTGGGAAGGGAAGGGAAAAGGAGAGGAAGGAGGGCGATGAAGACGAGGAGAAGGAGGTATGTGGAGGAGAAGAAGTGTGAGGAGGAGTATGAGTATGAGGAGGAGGAGGAGGAGACCGTGGAGGAGAAAGTGGAGGAGAAAGTGGAGGAGGAGGAGGGGGAGGAGGAGGAGGAGGAGGAGGAGGAGGAGGAGAAGAAGAAGAAGAAGAAGAAGAAGAAGAAGAAGAAGAAGAAGAAGAAGAAAAAGAAGAGGAGGAGGAGAAGAGGCGAATGAATGAGGAAGAAGAGGAGGAGGGACGAACAAAAAAGGAAGAGGGATGAATGAAAGAGGAGGAAGAAAAGGAGAAGGAAACAATGAAGAGGAGGAGGGACACATAAAGGTGAAAGAGCAGAAGGATGGATGAATGAAAGAAGTGGAAGAGTGTGGAAGAATAAAAAAAAAAGAATCTGTAGCGAAGAGGAAAACGCATTCAACAGAAAGGAACGGTACACGAACATGGAGGAAAGGGAGAGGGAGAATGAGAACGTTAGGGGGAAGGAGACAGAGGGAGAGGAGACAGAGGGAGGGGAAAAGGGGGGGAAGAAAAACAGTCTTGAGGGGAGGCCTGCGGTTACGAGACGGAGGGACGAGGCGGGTGAGTAGAGCTGCACAGAAGGGGAGCGAGATTGTGGTTGGGAAACCTTACTCCTGGCGGAAAGGGAAGGGAGGTTGTGCTGTGTGTTTGGCTGAGCGATAGAGAGCGGCTGCGGACGAGGGGAAGAGGGGAGAGAGGGAGAGAGAGGAGGAGGAGGAGGAGAAGGAGGAGGAGGTAGAAGGGAGAGAGAGGAGGAGGAAGTAGAAGGGAGAGAGAGGAGGAGGGGGAGGAGGAGGAGGAGGAGGTAGAAGGGAGAGAGAGGAGGAGGAGGTGGGAGGGAGAGAGAGAGAGAGAGAGAGAGAGAGAGAGAGAGAGAGAGAGAGAGGGAGGGAGGGAGAGAGAGAGAGAGAGAGAGAGAGAGAGAGAGAGAGAGAGAGAGAGAGAGAGAGAGGAAGAGGAGCCGGAAGGGAGAGAGAGGTGGGGGGGGGAAGGGAGAAAGGGAGAGTTGGAGGGAGGGAGGAAGGGAGGGAGAAAGAATGAGAGATCGAGCGAGCAAGAGAGAAAGAGAGAAAAAGAACATAAGGAAAGAAGAGAGAAAGAGAAAAGGGATAAACAAAGAGAAAGAGAGAGAGAGAGAGAGAGAGAGAGAGAGAGAGAGAGAGAGAGAGAGAGAGAGAGAGAGAGAGAGAGAGAGAGAGAGAGAGAGAGAGAGAAAGAGAGGGAGAGAGAGAGAGAGAGAGAGAGAGAGAGAGAGAGAGAGAGAGAGAGAGAGAGAGAGAGAGAGAGAGAGAGAGAGAGAGTTGAGAATGGGGATGGGAAAAATATTTAAAAACAGAATGACACAGATCAATGAAAACATAAACACATAGACAGATGCATAAATATCCAAATAGGTGGTAAAGCAGAAATAAGATTTGAGAAGATAAAAAAAAACACACTGAAATGGCGACTGTATAAAAGTGTAACGTCAATACACACGTGCTACCCGTATCCCATAAAAGAAAAAGAAGAAGAAAATAAACATGAAATATTTATTCAGCTTCCCCCCAAAAATAAAATCCAAAGAGAAAGGAAGAGAAAATGAAGAATAAAAAAAACAACAACAACCGAACCCAACCATCTATTTCCCGTGAAAAAAAAAAAAAAACGAGAGAAAATCTGCAAGACTCGGGTACTCACGCAATACGCTGAGGGTGACGTTGGCAGCCACAGCGGTACCGAGGCCGTTGTCAGCGTCACAGGTGAACACGTGGCCGTTGTCCTCACCGCGGGGCCGCACCTCCAGCTCCGACCTGGGGGAGCGGGCGGGGGGAGGGGGGAGACTTGTTAGTAAAGGCGGTGGAAAGGGTGGGTTAAGTGGGTTAGGGTGGGTTGAAGTGGGGATGCGGGGGGGAGGGGGACTGGAAGATGGAGGAGACAAGTTCTCTGTAGAACACACATACAAACACACACACACACACACACACACACACACACACACACACACATATATATATATATATATATATATATATATATATATATATATATATATATATATATATATATATATATATATATATATATATATATATATATATTTATATATATATATATACTTATATGTGTATATATATACACACACACACACACACACACACCCACACACACACACACACACATATATATATATATATATATATATATATATATATATATATATATATATATATATATATACATATATATATATATATATATATATATATATATATATATATATATATATATATATATACTTATATGTGTATATATATACACACACACACACACACACACACACACATATATAGGTGTGTGTGTGCGTGTCTGTGCGTGCGAGAGAGGAGCAGCCCTGGCGAAGAATGCGACCGCCAGCTAACGCAACGAGGCGATCGGGTGGAGCGTCCGCGTATCCTCAGCAACTTCTCGTGAAATTCAGACCACACTCGGAGACAAAAAAGCTGAGCCTCGATGAATGCCTCGGTACCTTTCCTCCTTTCCGTCCGTCTTGTAAAGGAAAACTTTTCCCCCGAATGTCCCTTGTGGGTTGTTTATTTGAGAGTTGACAGGAAAAGTTTGTCCTCAGAAATACAACTTGGGCAAACCGCATATAAGCAAGTGATCCTACTTTGAAGGGAAGATGGGACGAGAGAAAACAATTCCCGTCCCTTTGCTTCTAACAATAGGAAGCGAAATGGGCAGGAGTTTGTCTTTCGGAGTCTCCTGCGCCCGCTCGGCCCCCCCGCCCTCCCCGGCGAGGCGGCGGTAATTGAATCGGCGGAGGCGCGGCTTGCAAGTGCGTTGTTTCAGTACTCGCCGTCTCTGCCGTGCAAGTTGAATGCAGCCGTCGCCTCGAGGCTAACCGTATTGGATAACAAAGATTAGGAATAACACCAACTTGTCGGCCGTAAAAGCTACAACTTTCTTGATGTCCGCGCCCATTCTGGCCAGGGAGGCTGTCAGTGGCCGTAAAGACGAAAGCACCTTCGAATGGGCGCTGAGGATGCTCTGGCTCGGGAGATGAAACCCGTCTTGCAGGCGAGTGATATCTCGTGTCGTTACTTCATGGGTGATAAAGGCGAGGGTAATGTGTTGATGGGCGCGCATGATATGCGTGCATGATCATATCCGGGCGGTTGAGATTTTATTCGGCAGCCAGTCTGTTGTTCGAGCGCGGCGCTCGTCCTGTCAGTTAGCGAGGAAGTTAAATCCGGCGCGATGGCTTAACTACCGCTTGGTCATGATTAATGGGACGTTTTATGGCGTTGCAGGACGCGACTGGTTTTAAAAGACTTGTTAC
>NC_091559.1:22253696-22256196 GCF_042767895.1 Penaeus vannamei | reverse complement strand
GCGCTGTAGTCTACGTTTCCTATTCAGTAAAACCGTATTTCGTATTTTGAGGCAAAGTTATGGTTTTGAAGTGTTATACGGGTGGATGTGTATCACTTGTTATGTCACTTTTTAATCATACCAAATATCAATAATGAAGAATTAATGATGACTTGTCGAAATGATAAAATGTTTGTATTTTCATCTTTCATCTCCACATGAAAAGATGCTCTTTGCAATCTGTCTTTAGTTCTAAAGTTTTGAAGAATGTTTTAATTTCTCTTGCAGTTTCGCTATCGGCTAGGTAATTCAATTGTTTTCTATCCTTTTCCTGATTTTACTTTCAAACTTTTGTTTGCAAACACATACACACACGCATGTATGCATCACGCACGCGCGCACATGCACACACAAAACGGAATGAAAATACACAAATCGTAAAGAAAAGACCGATAAACAATAAACATGAATATTTTTAAAAATCAAAACAAAACAAACAAAACCAAAGATAAAAGAAACTTTAATGGTAAAACCAAAGAAGAATAAGATAAAAAATCAAAAGAAGGAATGAGAGATTTATAAAAAAAATCATTTCATATCAGACGTTGGCGAGGGAGAAATTTCGGCTCATTACGTTAGACGAAAACGATAAAAATCACTATCGGGTCCATTACGCTCGTTAATATGTCTTTTATCTCTTCTTTTTCATCTGAACTTCTTTTCCCTTTCTGTTTACATTTTTTGTGTCTAGGATTTGTTTTTGCTCTGATTTACATCTCCTATTTTTCGTTCTTATTGATATATTTTTTGTGTATTTCTTTCGGCTTTTATTGTTATATTTATCTCATTCATTCTTTCTCCTTTTTATTTTGTATTGTCTGTGTCCCTACGTAAGTCCTGTGAATATACATTTGGGTTCATGTGCCTATTCGACCCTGCTCCTTCGCACGGGAAAGCTTCCCTGTCAAACCGAATTATAGATAAGCCCGTATGTGCCTGGACGGGCTTATTCATTTACATCTGTCCATTATAATAATTTTCATTAATTAATTTTTTGTTTCATCATTCATTTTCATTATATTTTTTCTACATTTGTCCATTGGCAGCCATCAGTACCTAAATGTGTAGGAGACATAACACATTTTTTTGGAAGGTTACATGCCCAACCACTCAGGCACGTTGGGAAAAAAAGGGGGGGGAGGGGGGGGTTACAGTTTTTTCGTTTTCTCTTGGCGAGGAAAAGACGCCAGGTCGGATGTATTGAATTATATTTTTATTCTGTTGTAATGGATCATTATTAGTGTTATTACGATTGCTATCCTTTTGTCATTATTATCGTTATTATCATCATCATCTTTGTTACCATTATTGTCATCATTGCTAGTATTATGCTATTATTATCATTATTTTTAGTATTAGCATTATTATTTATCAATATCATTAATATTATCAATATTATTATTACTACTGCTACACGTATTATCACCATTGTTATAATTATTACTGTTATAATTATTAATATTATCTATCATCATTACGATTATTATCATAATCATCATTATTGTCATTATTATTATCTTATCATGTTTTAACATTATCACTTTAATTGCTATTATTAATATTATTACTATTATCATTATCATTAATTCTATTGTCACTGTTATTGTTGTTATTATAATTATTATTAGGGAAAAAATATTATTAATATTGTTATTGTTATATCATTCTTTACTAATATTATTATCATTATTATTGCTAATGTTATTTTTACCATCATAGTATCACTATGACTATTATCATTATCATTATTACTATAATCATTATCAGTATTATCATCGTTTTTATTGCTACTATTATTATCATTATCATCGTTATTACTACGATTATTATAGTTACCATTATTAGTATCATTATCAGTCATATGATATTACTACTATTTAGTTTTATTTTCTATTTTTTCATTTTTTATTTAATTTCATTTCTTTTCTATTCAAGTCCAATAGTAGCGACACACCCAGTGAAATATTCCTTGGTTCCTCCATTTTTTTTGACTTATAGAAATGTATAGTTTGCCAAGTTCAATGTTTTTTTTCTTTTTTTTCTTAACGGAGAGGGGTGGGGGTTGGAGGGTGGGGGGAGGGGGCGGTGCCGTTATACAGTGCCATTTACCAGCCTCTGGAACGGCACCCATGCATCTTTCGTGGACTTTTATGGGGGCAGATTTTTGTGTGTGTGGATGGTTGTCATGGGGGATGGAGGTAGGGGGGGAGGGGGTTATAGCACCTTGGTACAGCCTATGCGACGTTTGTATTGTTTTTTTTTTCTTTTCTTTCTCTCTCCCGCTCTCTCTCTTCTTTTGTTGGATACCGTATAAAGAATAGGAAACTGTATTTATCGTCTTAAAGTAAGGGTGTGAAAAATATGTATGTATCTTTCTAGGAGACGTAGGAGGAGGAAGAGGGAGGAAGGAGAAAAGGAGGAGAAGGAAGATGAGGAGGAGGAGAAGGAAGAAGATGAGGAG
>NC_091559.1:22238696-22246196 GCF_042767895.1 Penaeus vannamei | reverse complement strand
TTAGTTATTTCTATGGAAAATTTCTTCATTGCCGTTTTTTGGACGCTTGCCGGATTTTTGAAATTATTCCGAAAAAAAGAAGGTTGGTCTCATCTTATGTGAAATTTGATAAGCTTTCAGAAAATAACCTCATATTTTTATTATCTCTAATCATTGCGTCACAATTGCCGATTTTCAAAGGTACCATCAAAAAAATAATATTTCGGTCGACATCAAAAATCGCTGCTACCACCTAAAAAATAACGGTCGAGCCTTGACATTTTCAGGGGAGAAGCGGGGGACTAGAAACTACTTGCAACTGCATTAAAGTCAATTTCGGCAAGAGGGGCGAAAATCGCCGAAAAATCAGCAGAAGGTCCCCTTAAGTATACCTTCTTTCATTAGTACATCCGTGTACTCAATGAATGAATGAAAGATATTTTATTTAATGTGTAGGATACCAGGATAACACTATATGAAGTCAAAAACGCCTGAAAAGACATCGAAACTTTAACACTGTTCGATATTGTACAAAATGTAAACATGAATATGTACTGGTCTAAAAATAGCCCGGCCTCGTAACCTACACATTAAATGTAATACCTTTCATTCATTCATTGAGTGCATGGAGGTATTAATTAAAAAATGTTAATTCTTTCAAGCCGAGTAAAAAGTACAGGCCTATGGTTTGACTCCCATTGCGAACAATTCCACTTGAGAATCATTCACGCACAAACATAATCGCCCACTTTTCTCATCCACAGGGCTATTTGGGTGATTGTTGATTGAAAATATGACCATTAAAATCATTATCTTCCATCCTTTTTGAAAATTGAAAAGAATCGCAACTTTTGTGATGTCATCAAAATCTGACGTCATGACCTTGATTTGCTACTGATCTAGCCTTTCCCTTCGCATGAGGGCGAAATGGACGAGAGGGACAACTTGTCCAACTGGTCTGGACGAGCAGGACGAAGAGTTCCAAACGCAGCATAATAAGACAACATATGAGATGTTCATAGACTCATTGTCACTATACTGCACCGTTAGTCAGTGTCAAACAACACTGAGTTCATTGTATTCATGTTATGTTACTCACTGAATGGCGAAATAATCGGCTCCAACGGAACGCCACAACAATAGGTCAGCTGATCCGACTTGTTTTTCTCCGTTTGGACCACAGAGCAATACTCGCTGCACCATATTTATGTCTTTAACGTTCCTTACATTAACCCGAAAGAGAAACAGGATGTGTATTCTGAGTCTTTGAGTTCTACACAAATCGCGAGGTAATCTGAGTGTGTGTGTGTTTGTTAACAAGACTAGGTGCTCGCCAGACTAAGCTCGTTGGCTAGCTTACAAAAGGCAATATCTCAGATGTCTGCCCTATCCTGACGCCGTAATGAGTCTATGTGTACGTGTATAAACTTTTTATACAATGTAACTCACGCATTACATTTTTATGCATACCTAATACGGCAAAGAAGGCTGACATGTTAATAAATAATATAAATATTATATATTTTGCAAATATCATACTGTGTGTGTGTGTGTATATATATATATATATATATATATATATATATATATATATATATATATATATATATATATATATAACATCTATCTATATGTTTCGGTATATACACAATATATACTTGCACTCCCTACACATATATATTTATATATACAGAAAGAGAGAGAGAGAGAGAGGTAGAGAGCTAGAGTGAGAGAGAGATAGAGAGCGAGAGTGAGAGTGAGAGAGAGATAGAGAGCGAGAGTGAGAGTGAGAGTGAAATAGAGAGCGAGAGTGAGAGTGAGAGAGAGATAGAGAGCGAGAGTGAGAGTGAGAGAGAGATAGAGAGCGAGAGTGAGAGTGAGAGTGAAATAGAGAGCGAGAGTGAGAGGAGAGAGAGTGACCCGGCAGATGTAAATGCTTCAGTGTACAGCGACAAGAAAAAAAAACCTAGATCGCGAAGAGATGGAAAGAAAATAGTGGGAGGGGAGCATGGAAGAGAAAGAAAGGGAACTAAAACACATGGAACAAGGGTAAAGAAAAGGATATAGTTCTTTCTGGGTTTCCTTTACTTTGAATGCTGTGAGCAATACGCTATATATATATATATATATATATATATATATATATATATATATATATATATATATATATATATATATGTATATATATATATTATATAGATAGATAGATAGATATATAGATAGACAGATAGATGGAGAAAGAGAATGGATTATATACTCCTGCTGATTTTATGTGTTAAGCTCTATGTAATTAAAAGCGGTGCCCTACAGGTGAAAAATATTGGCATTATAGGTATAAAAATAACCTTTGGAGATACTGGAATAGAGTAATAGAACAAATGATTTAACGCGAGAACGGTGAATGATAAAACGACGAAACAATATTCATTAATGTGATGAAAATAGTATCATTACTAACTTTTTCTCGGTATGAGTTCAGTTGGCACAGCTTGTAAATGTAATTCTAATTGTAATAATTTGAGATAGGTAGAGTATCATTACAAATAATCGTCGTTATTACTATGGCCATCGCTACCACATACACAATAAAAAAGGAAAAAAGTGGTTGTGTCTAATCACTATCACCAGTTTGTAGTTCAAAAATATCTAAAACAAAACAACTTAAATAATGGTCTACCACAGCGCTCACTTAACGAGAATTTAAGACCGTACACGCAAAAAAGAGAAAGAAAGAAAAAAACTACCTAGCATAGAATTTTTTTTTATAAAACTTTGATCACTTTCCTCGCGTTTGGTTAAACTTACGTAACTGAATTATAAAGAGATTGTAAGATAACACCAATTAGAATTCGAAATTACGTAAAACAGAGTATGGATTAAGAGGTACTAACGTTACTAACCACCCAGCTGATATTTGGAGTCACGTAGCCTAAAATAACTAACAGTATAGTAATAACAAGGAAATATCAGAACAAGAATAGCAATAACAAAACACCAACAAAATATGAAAACAAAAGCACCAATAAAATATAAAAAAACACAACAAAATATCAAAACAAAAACGCCAATAAAATATCAAAACAAAAACACCAACAAAATATTAAAACAAAGACGACAAAACGTTCACAAAACTTGATATCAAAATGCGAAGAAAAACAACTGCGCGTGTTGTGATATCCCACCACCTTTTGTATTTTTTCCTTTAAAATATTTATCGTGTGCGGGGTTGAAGTGGTTGTGAGATTGTGTTTTTGTTGTAATGGTGATTATAGTAATAACGATAAAGATAGTTAATAATGATCACCATTATCTGTTGTCGTAGCAGGTGTGTTACTACTACAACTACTACACCTACTGTTCTTCTTCCTCCTCCTCCTCCTACTACTACTACTACTATTACTACTGCTACTATTACTACAACTATAGCTACTACTACTACACCTACGCCTACTCCTTCTCCTCCTCCTCCTCCTCCTTCTACTACTACTACTCCTATTCATATTCCTACTCCTAGTACTACTGCTACTGCTACTACTACTTATACTACCACAATAAAATAATATCAAACCAAGAACAACTAAAGACAGGACCCAGAGCAGTCGTCCCGCCCCACTCACCCATGACGGTGACGTTCGCCGCGGCCCAGATGGGCGCCGACTTGGTGGTGGGCCCCACCTGGCACTGGTACTCGCCGTCGTCCTGCAGAGTCACGCCCTTGATGACCAGGTGGTGCTCCCCGAGGCTCGGCTCCCCTGCGTAGGCGTAGCGGGGGTAGCCAGGGACGTTGCGTTCGAAGCCTTTGCGGGGGAGAGAGAGGGAGACAGAATTAGCAGAAGTGAATGAAAATGAATACACACATATTTATATATATTCACATATCTGCATATATACATATATGTATGTAAATGTGTGTGTATACGTATATATATATATATATATATATATATATATATATATATATATATATATATATATATATATATACATATATCGGAAGAGGGCGACGTGGATCAGAGAACAGACGAAGGTGGAAGATATACTCGGGAGCATTAAAAAGAAGAAATGGCAATGGGCAGGACATGTATGTCGGAGACAAGACGACAGATGGACAAAGAAAGTAACAGACTGGACTATAAATAACTTAAGGAGGCCAAGAGCCAGAGCAATGACACGATGGCGCGACGAAATAGCGAAATTTGGGGGCCAAGACTGGAAACAAACATCGCAAGACAGGAAAACCTGGAAAAGAATGGGAGAGGCCTACGTCCTGCAGTGGATGATGATGATGATGATGATATATATATACATACATACATACATATATATATATATATATATATATATATATATACATTTATATATATATAATATATATATATATATATATGTATATATATATATATATATATATATATATATATATATATATATATATATATATATATATATATATATATACAAATGTATGTATATATATACTGTATATGTATGTATACAAATATTTACATACATACATATACATGTATGTATATTATATATATATATATATATATATATATATATATATATATATATATATATATATATATATATATATATATATTTATATATATATATGAACACAAATAGAAAAATGCACTCCTAGATTCAAGCATGTATTAATGTATGACCCTATACTTGCCCTAGAGCCATGTAGAGAATGCATGGTGTGATATTCTGGCACCAAAGACACCACCTGTTTCGCCTTCGCTGCGACACAGGTGTGGTGGCACTCGACTTGTCATGTGCCTCCTCCGTGTTCCCGATTTCATAGATATGCGTACATACATACATCCCCTTGGCATTCACAGATATGCACAGATACACACGCCCAAACACATAATCATAGATGCACACATTTATGCATATGTATGTAATACATACATACATACATACATACATACATACATACATACATACATATATATATATATATATATATATATATATATATATATATATATATATATGTATATATATATACATACATACATACATACATATATACATGTATACATATATACATACATAGATACACACAGAAATGCATGCATACATATATTCAAGCAAACATACGTACATACAGAAAATTGAGTGTTTCTAAAACATCTTTGATTTCATTTTAATTTCATTCATCACCTTTTTCACATATCTTTTCTTTTACTTTTTTCAAAAACGTCAACAAAAGCTTCACAATGCCGTGAAATCTGATAAATATTTCGCGTTTACCATTTCTTGTGTTCGCGGCCATTAATTTTCGTTTAAGTAAATATATGAACACGTTCTCTCTTAATTCAACGCGTGCGTGTAATTCTGCGTTATTTACCTCCCTCGGGAAAAAATGATCTGTTTATGCTGGCAGGAAATAAACATGTGTTTAGTGTAAAAAAGAAAAAGAAGAAAAAAAGAACATGGGGATAAGGAGGGGAGAGGGGGAAGGGAGGAGGGAGGGGGAGGAAGGACGGAGGTGGAGGGGGAAGAGGAGGAGGATGGGAAGGAGAAGGAAGGGGAAGAGGAGGAAGAGGAGAGGGAAAAGGAAAATGAGAGAGAAGATGAGAAAGAGGAGGGGTGGGGGTCGGGAGGGAGAAGGAAACAGGGAGGGATGGAGGGAGAGAGCGAGAGAGAGAGTAGGAGGAGGATGGAGAAAATGATGATAATGATAAAGCTGATGATAATGGTGAACAGGAGGAGAGCGGAGATAAAGAAGAAACAAGCAGCAGTGAATAAAGAAACAGCTTGCCTGCAATTCTGTCATCATATCTCCTTCAAATAATTTCCACGAACTCTGAACATTGTATAAAACTAAATCAACACACATTATGCATTTGCATAAAAAGAAGAACAGCTTTAAAAGCACTGATCGCTTTGGAAGCATTAACCTACAGTATAAAAAGACAAACAAATACAATGTAATTTCCAAGAACACATGCATAATTCACCCACCATTTTGCGAATACCTTGTAATTACATTCGCTCAATAGAAGATGTTGGAAGACTGTACTTATGTTTACTTAAAATCCTTATATATGTCAAATAGATCTCATTGGCAAGATGCATCGCCTCTGAAGGAACATGTACTTTGTTTTCTCCCCAATAATCAGGGTAAGTGATGTCTAATAATCTGTTTAAGAGTCTAGAATTACCTGGAGAAGGGGAACTCAATCCCTTTTTTTGTTTTATTGCTGTTTTTTTTCGAGAATGCGATGGAGACGAAATAGAAAGAGTGATAGAGGTTACAAGGTGACAAAGGTAGAGACAAAAACGAGAGAGAGAGAGCCAGAAAAAGCGGGAGGCAAGAGAGAGAGAGAGAGAGAGAGAGAGAGAGAGAGAGAGAGAGAGAGAGAGAGAGAGAGAGAGAGAGAGAGAGAGAGAGAGAGAGAGAGAGAGAGAGAGAGAGAGAGAGAGAGAGAGAGAGAGAGAGAGAGAGAGAGAAAGAGAAAGAGAGAGAGAGCAGATAGATAGAGATATAAATCGAGAACAGAGAAAGTGAAAGGGCGAGAGAAAAAGCGAGAGCGAGAGAAAGAGAGCCAGAGAAAGCAAAAGACAGCTAGAAAGATAACAGACATCACCCTAACTTTCCACGAAGGAGCCTCATTCACGATGACATAACAGAACAAGCTTTCTCATACTAATTATCACATTATATGTTAATGTATACGCCGGGCTGAAGAATCATTTGCATATTCACTTATACAGATATATACTGTGAGAGGACAAAACAGTTTTTTATTTCCCTTTGCGTGAGTTTTAAAAGCAAACTTTATTGAATATATTATCTTACAGTTTCTTACACTTGGCATTCCATTACAACATGATTTGGTTTGGAAATTCTTGCTTTTTCGCTCCAAGTTATAAAATATTTTACCAAGACTTTTTTTTTCTTCAGAGAGACCATGAATCATAAGCAGCTGTTCTTTGAACTAAAAGGAGAAATATCGAAAGCTGATTTCGTAAGAAAATGAGGCAAAACTTTTTGGTACATGAAATGTAGTTATATCAAGAAAATAATTACATACGGAAAATATTATAAGGAAGAGTAAGAAAAACTGAAAGGAGAAATATATTAACAATCATCACTACATCAAGTAAAAATCTTCGACAACACGCAAACATTTTTTCCTGAGCCCCATGATCTACCAAGAATTCCATGCTCGGTGAAACTAAATAGAAATATTACAGCATGTGGAAAAATGGAAGAGTTAACCCTACTAATATTTCCCCGTTTTCTTGGCGTTTTGTATAAAAAACGAGAATTATGAAGTAGCCATAAACTTTGCCTCGGCGAGCACCGCCCCTGGGACTGCGCAGGTCATTACAAGCTGATGCATGAGGCGTAGCGAGAGAAAAGGCAACTCGTGATAAAGACGGGAGGAGAGAGAACGCGGAGGATCAGGCGAAATGAAAAAAGAGGGAATTGTGATAAAGAATGATGTAAATAAGCACGATTAAATGACATGGAAACTGACATGGCTAAGGGTGAAA
>NC_091559.1:22188696-22193696 GCF_042767895.1 Penaeus vannamei | reverse complement strand
ATGTAATTGAACGCATATCCGCCGTAATAAATGGCAGGAGGTGATTGGCAGTTCTAAGCCTAGCAACTGTCGACTAATCTGACAAACATTTGCTCTAATCCGGGCATGATTAGAGATGACAGCAGGTAAACGCGCTAATGATGAAAGAGCTGCCGGGCTGACGGACGCGAGGTCGCCTCAGGTCGGCCGACGCGCGACCGGCCTTTGTCGCCTGTCACTCAGCGGCGGGTCGGGCTGCCGTCCGGGATCGAGCCGTTTTTGGTTTTCGGGTTGCTCTGATGAGGAAAATATTGTGGGCTGGCTCACGCACGCGCGCACACATATGTATATATGCGTGTGTGTGTGTATGTATATATACATACATACATACATATATATAAATATATATATATATATATATATATATATATATATATATATATATATATATATATATATATATATATATGTATATATATATATATATATATATATATATATATATATATATATATATATATATATATATATATATATATATATATATATACTGATATTAGCAGCCATCTTGAGATTTTAGTGCCGTTGCATGGAGGTTTCATTACCATCTGTTTATTGTAATCACTTCTCCTAATGGTTCCGCTGCTCTTTCGTTGCCGTTATCATCATCATCATCATCATCACCGTCATACTTTCAGATTCATTCACATGCTCCACATGAGGTGGCGGCTATAACGAACAACCATTAGGAGAATCGATTTACGGAAGGCGAGAGAGAGAGAGAGAGAGAGAGAGAGAGAGAGAGAGAGAGAGAGAGAGAGAGAGAGAGAGAGAGAGAGAGAGAGAGAGAGAGAGAGAGAGAGACAGAGAGAGAGAGAGAGAGAGAGAGAGGGCAGAGACAGAGATGGAAGGAGAGAGAGAGAGAGAGAGAGAGAGAGAGAGAGAGAGAGAGAGAGAGAGAGAGAGAGAGAGAGAGAGAGAGAGAGAGAGAGAGAGAGAGAGAGAGAGAGAAAGAGAGAGAGAGAGAGAGAGAGAGAGACAGGGCAGAGAGATGGAAGGAGAGAGAGAGAGAGAGAGAGAGAGAGAGAGAGAGAGAGAGAGAGAGAGAGAGAGAGAGAGAGAGAGAAGAGAGAGAGAGAGAGAGAGAGAGAGAGAGAGAGAGAGAGAGAGAGAGAAAGAGAGAGAGAGAGAGAGAGAGAGAGAGAGACAGAGACAGAGAGATGGAAGGAGAGAGAAGAGAGAGAGAGAGAGAGAGAGAGAGAGAGAGAGAGAGAGAGAGAGAGAGAGAGAGAGAAAGAGAGAGAGAGAGAAAGAGAGAGAGAGAGAAAGAGAGAGAGAGAGAGAGAAAGAAGAAAGAGAGAGAGAGAGAGAGAAAGAGAGAGAGAGAACGAGAAAGAAAGAGAGGGAAAGAGAGAGAGAGTGAGAAAGAGAGAGAGAAAGAGAGATGAGAGAGAGAGAGAGAGAGAGAGAGAGAGAGAGAGAGAGAGAGAGAGAGAGAGAGAGAGAGAGAGAGAGAGAGAGAGAGAGAGAAAGCGAGAAAGAGAAGGAGAGAGAGAGAGAGAGAAATCGAGAAAAAGGAAGAAGAGAGAGAATAGCGCGAAGGTCAGCTTTACAGCATTATTATGTCGACACGCCCGCTCATCACGTTAGACAAACAGACGAACAATGAAAACGTGCAAGCCTCCCCTCCTCCCCTCCCCCCCTATTCCGGCTTTCGACACGAGGAATTAAAAAGGAGGAGATTAAACAACCGACGGGATCACAACAGAGGCCGCTCACTACTTGTGTATAGGGTGCCTTACAAATGTGTTTTCTTTTTCTTTTTTTTTTTTCTTTTTTTAGGACTCCTTTTGGGGTTTCTCCCTTTTCCTCTATGTTTTTTTTTCCTTTTTTAGTTCTTTTTGTGTTTTTTTTTTCCTTTCTCGTCTCTTGTTTTTCCTTTGCTTCCTTTTTTCCTTCTTTCTCTTTTTATCTCTGTCTTCTCGTTTTTCGTTTCCTTGTTCCTGTTTGTTGAACAGCCGGTTTGTTGAAATTGCGGGAAGCAAAACCCAAAGAATATTCATTATATACACAGAAATAAAGACGTATCTCTCAGTCTAGACGTGGATATCTACCGGATAAATAGGTAAATGCATGTCTGTTAGATAAATAGACATATATGCATTCATTTCTGTGTATATGCATGTCCGTATATATGAAAATTCATTGGGTCGGGCCTCGCAAAATGTTCACAAACTAATCATTAGTCTTTCTCGTCTTCTCTCTTTCTCTTCTTTCTTCTCTTTCTCATTCCCCATTCAATCGCCTTTTCCTATCTCATTCTATTCTCTCCTTCTTGCTCCATCTGCTTTTATCCCATTTACCTCTCTTTTGTCCCTTTCCCCTCTCCATATTCTTTCTCCCCTTTCCTCTTTATCTCTGCCCTCCTTCCTCCTGTTTCCCCTATTCTCTTTCTCTCTCTTCTCCCCTCCCACCTCCCCTCCTTCCTCCTTTTTTCTCCTATTCCTTATCTCTCTCCCCTCCCTCCTTTTCCCCCTTCCTCCAGTTTCCCCCATCTCTCTCTTCTCCCCTTTTCCCTTTTCTCCACTCTCCCCTCGCCCATTCCCCCTTCATCTCGCGTAACCAATCGCCATCCCGACTCACGCCCGCGGTGTGTGACAGTCGGCGCGTTTTAGCCTCTCCGCGCGGGCGCCGAAGGGGAGGGGAAAAAACACCATGAGTTTGTGATTCGGTGGGAAGCCAGAACGGGGTAGGGAGGGGATGTGAGGGGATGTTTAGGGGGAAGGGAGGGGGAGGAGATGTTTGGGGGGAAGGGAGGGAAAAAGGAAGAGAGGAGGGAAGGAAGAGAGGGGGAAGGAAGGGAGGGGAGAAGAGGGGAGGGAAAGGAAGGGGAAGTTGGGCAGGTATGGAGGGGAATGAGAGGGGAATAGAGGGGAAGTTTGCTTAGGAGGGAGGGGGCGAAGTGAGGGGAGGGGGAGGATGTTTAGCAGGAAGGAAGGGGAGGAGTAGGAGGGAGAGGGAAAGGAAAAGGAGGTGAAGTTGAGAGAGAGAGAAATAAGAAAGGAGAGAGAGAGAGAGAGAGAGAGAGAGAGAGAGAGAGAGAGAGAGAGAGAGAGAGAGAGAGAGAGAGAGAGAGAGAAGAGAGAGAGAGAGAGAGAGAGAGAGAGAGAGAGAGAAAGAGAGAGAGAAAAAATGTGTGGGTGCAGCAGAGAAATGATGGAGGGAGGTAGGGAAGAAGGGGGAAGGAGAGAAGGCCTAAATGGAAAGTAAGGGAAAGGGTAAGAAAAGGAAGGAACAAACGAAAAGAGGCGAGAAAGGGAGAGGAAAGGATGAGTCTGAGAAAAGGGAAGGGAGGAAATAGGAGATGAATAAGATAGACTAAATCACAAGGAAGATAAGAAACAAGAAAGTTTAGATAGAGGAGGAAAAGGAAGAGAAGAAAAGAGGAGGGGAAGTAAATAAAAAAAGAGATAGCGAAAGGGAGAATGATAGAGAGATGTCAACATTAGGGGAGAGGAGAGGATGAGGGGAAGAGAGGGGGAAAAGGGGGGGGGCGGTAGAGAAGGTAAAGCTCAGTATTTTGAAATAGGATTATCTCCGCATTGGGTCTTTTGATGAATGAATGTGAAATGTGTAGGATGAATAATTCTGTCTCCCCCGAGGGAGTCCAGAGGCATGCCTGGGGGGGGGGGTAGGATAAAAAAAGACACTGAGAGAGGGAGAGGAATGGAGACAAAGGGAGCTAGAATAATTGGTTAACATCCCTAGACAACATCATTCGTAGAACTTGTCTTTATGGTGTATAACTATTACTCTACTTTTGTAAACATATATAACTAACTTATATATAAGGCGGACAAAAGGAAAGAGGAAAGAGAGACAGAGTTGGATGGGGCGAGGAGAAAGAGGAGAGAAATGGGGAAATAGAAAAAGAAGAAGAAAAAAAGCAGAAATAGAAAGAATGAGATAGATAGATAGATAGATTGATAGATATAGATAGATAGATAGATATAGATAGATAGATAGATGTAGACAGATAGATAAATAGAGATAGAAAGAGAGAGAGAGAAAGAGAGAGCAGGTGAGGAGGAGAAAGAACCAACCCAAACCAAACCAAACAGAGAGAGATACAGCTATACAAATAGTACGAAAAAAACAAACAAACAAAAAACAAAGAAAGAGCAAAGAATAAAAAAACACCCGTGAAAAAGAGACACAGAAAAAGTCCCGGACTGCCGGTTCGCTCCGCCTGGGAACGGATTTGATTAGGGTCTCCGTCGCACTCGTCGTTCTGGCGGGAAATCACGGGGCGGGCGGCGGCCGTTACCCCGACGCGCCGCCCTCCCCACGGTGGAAATAATTAGTCCGTTTGAAATATCATTGTTTGGTACTCTCGCTGTGCTTCTGGCCGTGCGAAAGTGGAAATTATTAATCTTTCTGCCTTTGAGTTAGTAAATGATTCGGAAGTGAAAAACGGGAAGTGAAATATATTTCTTAAAAAGGAGGGAAAGTGATTCATAACTCTTTTTTTGGGGGGAAGGGGTGGGGGCAGAGAAACTGTCAAAAACACACTAACACAAAGGGGAATATGTCTTTTACTCTTGACATTTAAGCAATTTCCCACACTCGAAAGCTCTCTCCTCCCCTCTTTCGCTGGATGAAAGCACCAAGCATCAAGCAATCACACACAAGCAAAACACGGCTTTCCTTTTTTCTCTTTTGAGCGTGCGTTCGAGTCTGCGACAGCTTGTGTAACTCGAGCTTAAGTATAAATTCCCTATCCCCTCCTTCCCCCTCCCCACACAGAAAAGAAAAAAGGAAGAGAAAAAAGAAGAGAAAAAGAAAAGAAAAGAAAAAGCCTTCAACAGCTGCGGCGACTCGACAGGGTTAATTTCGCACGCGTGAACTATAGGTTGCAAAACTTGGCCGTGGACGAACTTTGATGTAGGGAGGCGACCTAACTTCTGGCCCTTAACTAATGGCTGGGTTCTCCCTTGCCAGGTTTCCAGCCTTTAATGTCC
>NC_091559.1:22153696-22156196 GCF_042767895.1 Penaeus vannamei | reverse complement strand
CGATAATGACAATGATGATAATAATAATGATAATGATAGCAATGATATTGTTAATAGTAATAATGATAAAGACAATAATGATAATCATAACAGTAATCATAATCATTATAGTAGTGATGATAATAATAATGTTAATGATTATAATAGTAACAGTTATTATCATTACTGCTCTTTTCATCTCCACCGCAATTATCATCCTTATCATTATTATCCTTATCCTTATCCTTATCCCCATCATCATCATTTACAATAGTTCCATTATCAGTTCATTAACCTATTCCCATATTCGTTGGTATTTGAAGGTATTGTTCTCTATAGAGGTTTAGTGGACCTACAGTACAGTCAGACCTGCTCTGGACTGACTGTTCGTTGTCAGGTTGTTGTCAGTCAGTCTGTTGCTGTCAAATAAAATGCAGGGCAGAAATTTGTCCCTTAGAAGGCAGAATGAAGAGAGAGATAGAGAGGGAGAGAGGGAGAGGGAGAGGGAGAGGGAGAGATAGAGAGGGAGAAAAGGAGAGAGGGAGAAAAGGAGAGAGGGAGAGAGGAAAAGAGAGAGAGAGAGAGAGAGAGAGAGTCAGAGAGAGATAGAGAGTCACAGAGAGAGACAGAAAGAGAGAGAGAGAGAGAGTCAGAGAGAGAGAGAGAGTCAGAGAGAGAGAGAGAGTCAGAGAGAGAGAGAGAGAAAGAAACATGAGAGAGAGAGAGAGAGAGAGAGAGAGAGAGAGAGAGAGAGAGAGAGAGAGAGAGAGAGAGAGAGAGAGAGAGAGAGAGAGAGAGAGAGAGGATGGAAGTAAAAAGATGTTAATGTTGAAGATGATGGAAATAGTAATGGTGGCTGTGATGATGATGACTTTGATGATAACGGTGATAAAAATAATAATAATGATGTTGCTACTAATTTTGATGATAATAATTATCCGAAACTGATGATGTTATAATGATAAGGAAAAAAATAATAGACACACAAAGAGTTAAAAAACAAAAAACAAACAAACAAACAAACAAGCAATAACAAGAGAAAGATCTACCATACCCGACCACGTCCCATACAACACAACTTTCTCCCACGCACACGCAAATGGGTCCATCTCCACACCGCACACGCGACCGAGATAAGTCCGGCACGCACGCACATAAACAAAGTACACACATAAAAAAGGGCAAATCTTGAGACATGCATTTTAAGAGCTGCGTAAGAGTAAGGCAAGACGCTCTCAAACGTTCCCGAGTTGGCCATCAGAAGGGAGAGAAATGGCCATCAGATGAAGGGATTGTGGCAGTACGGAAGGAGGGAGAAATGGCCATGTAGACGAAGAAGGGAATAGTCGTCAAGAAAAGGGGAAATGGCCATACAGACTAGAGGGGGAAATGGCCATACAGACTAGAGGGGGAAATGGCCATACAGACGAAAAAGGGAATAATCAAGAAAAGAAGAAATGGCCATATAGATTAGAGGGGGAAATGTCCATATAATTGAAGAAGGAAATAGTCGTTAAGAAAAAGAGAAATGGCCATAACGATTAGAGGGAGAAATGGCCATACCGACTAGGAGAAATGGCCATGTAGACGATGAAGGAAATAGTTGTCAAAAAAGGAGTAATGGCCATACCGACTAGAGGGAGAAATGGCTATATGGACGAAGAAAGAAATAGACGTCAAAAAAAAGAGAAATGGCCCTGTAGACGAAGAAGGAAATAATCTTCAAGAAAAGAAGAAATGGCCATATAGACGGAGGAAAACGAGAAATAGACATCAGCAGAGGGGGGGGGGGGGCATGGCCATGGAAGAGGAGTAAGAAATAGCTGTCAGGAAAAGGAAAAATGGCCATACAGACGGAGGAAGAAAAAGCCACATAGAAGCAAGAGATGGCCATAGAGAAGGAAAAAATGCCCACATAGAGAAGGGAAGGAGGCCATACAAAGAAGGCAGAAATGGCCATCAGCAGAGGGAGAAAGGGCCATACAGGGATAAGAAGGGCCAAGAATGCTCCGCGCAGGATGTGGTGTCCCCAGATGCTATTAGCGATCCAATCAACATAGACTCATGAATATATGCGCGGGGTCATGTCGCTTCTGTAATATCGGGTTCCTCCGCGTTGCCGAATACACCTAATTCTTACCCCTCGTCTTTCTTTGCTCTTTCTTTCTTTCTCCTCATTCTCTTCTTTCTCCTCTCTCTCTCTTCTCTTTCTATTCACTCTCCTCTTTCTCCTCTCTTCTCTTTCTCTTCTGTCTCCTTCTCTCTCTCTCTCCTAATTCTCCCTTTTCTCCTCTCTCCTCTTTCTATTCATTCTCCCTTTTATCCTCTTTCACCTCTCTCTCTCTCCTCTTTCTATTCTTTCTCCATTTTTTCCTCTCTCTTTCTCTTCTGTCTCCTTCTCTCTCTCCTAATTCTCCTCTCTCGCCTCTTTCTCTTCATTCTCCTCTCTCTCCTCGCTCTCTCGTTTCTTTTTTCACTCTTTTATTGCTTTTCTTCGTTCTTTTCATTGTCATTTCCTTTA
>NC_091559.1:22146196-22148696 GCF_042767895.1 Penaeus vannamei | reverse complement strand
CAATATCAATAATCATAACATTGTTTTTTATACTGAAATGATAACACACTTGCTCACTCACTGACACACACACTAACACACATACACACACATACGCACACAATCACACATACATACAAATACATATATCTATTTAATCCTTCTATCCTCTAAATCATCATTTTTTCCATTTCTCTCCTTTTTCATTTAACTATCTATTCCTTTATCTTTAGTCTCTTTTTCTATCTACGTGATTTATCTCTCTCTTTCTCTCTCTCTCTCTCTCTCTCTCTCTCTCTCTCTCTCTCTACCTACCTACCTATCTATCTGCCTAAATACCTACCTACCTACTTAGCCATCTATCTATGTATCTATCAATCTATCTCTTTATCTATCTTCCGCCAGAGAAACATCTCAACCGCATAACCAGTCTGGCGCCATCTCCCATCCCCTCCCCTTTCCTCCACCACTCTTTCCCCTCCCTCCACCACTCTTCTCCTTCCCTCCACCACTCTTTCCCCTCCCTCCACCACTCTTTCCCCTCCCTCCACCACTCTTTCCCCTCCCTCCACCACTCTTCTCCTTCCCTCCACCACTCTTTCCCCTCCCTCCACCACTGGACACCCTCCCCAACCACTGTTCCCCTTTCTCCACCACTCTAACCCTCACGTCTCCATCAATCTACCTCCTTCGCCTCCACCACTCTTCCCTTTTCCTCCACTACTCGACCTCTCTCGCCCTTACCACTCCTCCCTCCACTTACCCCTAGCCTCCTTCACTTTTTCTCCCTCGTCCCCACCACTCTGGTCCCCTCCCTACACCACTCTTCCTCCATCTCCCTCCAACACTCAACGCCTCTCCCTCCACCAGTCTACCACTCCACCCCATACCACTCTTCCTCCCTCTTCCCCCTCCCTCCACAACTCTAACCCCTTACCCCCTCTACTCACCCCTTCCCTCCACCACTCCTCCCCTTTTCCCACCGTCTCTACCCCCTCCCCTTCGCCCTCCACCACCCTACCCCCTACCCCTCCACCACTCTTCCTCTTAGCTCCCCCTCCCTCCATCGTTGTACCCCCCTGCCCCCTCCCCCTACACCACTCTTCCTCTTCCCTCCTCCTCCCTCCATCACTGTACCCCCCTCCCCCTCCTCAATCCTTCCTTCTACCCCTCCACGACTCTTCCCCATCCCCCCTCTCCACCACTCTTTCCCCTTCTCCCACCACCCTACCTCCTACCCCTCCACCACTCTTTCCCTTCCCTCCCCCCTCCCTCCATCGCTCTACCCCCTCCCCCTCCACCACTCTTTCCCTTCCCTCCCCTCTCCATCACTCTAGCCCACTCCCTCCACCAGTCTACCCCCTCCCCCCTCCCCCTCGACCACTCTTCCCCTTCCCTCCCCTCCCCTTCCCTCCCCCCTCCCTCCCCTCCCCTCCACCCCCCCCCCCCTGCTCTGCCCCCCTCTCTTCCCTGGCCCCCGGTGACGAGCTGGTGCCCCGCTGCTGGTGCGTCGAGGCAGAGCGAGTCAACACGAAAAGTCCATTATGCGCTGGTTTAATTCCTCTTTAAGTCCGGAGATTCTGCTGAGGGAAAAGCTTGGACGTCTGGAAGGGTGGGGGTGGGGGGTGGGTGTGGGGGGGTGCAGGGGGGTGGGGGTGAAGGGAAAAAAAGGGGGGGAAGGGTTGTTTGGGGGGAATGTTGGTTTATGGCGGGGGAGTGTGGGGGGGTGGTGGTGGTGGAGGAAGAGGAGGAGGAAGAGGAGATAATGGAGGAGGTGGAGGAGGTGGAGGCGGTGGTGGTGGAGGAGGAGGAGGTGGAGGAGGAGGAGGAGAGGAGATGATGGAAGAGGTGGGGCAGGAGGAGGTGGAGGAGGTGGTGGTAGTGGAGGTGGAGGAGGAGGGGAAGGTGGAGGAAGAGGAGAAGGGGATGGAGGAGGAGGAGATAATGGAGGAGGTGGTGGAGGAGGAGGAGTAAGAGGAGGAGGTGGAGGAGGATGAGGAGGTGGAGGAGGAGGAGGTAGAGGAGGAGGAGGAAGAGGAGAAGGAGGAGGGGAAGGTGGAGTAGTAGTAGTAGTAGGAGGAGATAATGCAGGAGGTGGAAGAGGAAATGGTGGAGGAGGTGGAAGAGGAGGAGGAGGAGGACGTCTGAAGGGTGAGGGTCTAGGGAGAGAGGAACAAGAGGAAAAAGGGGGGAGGGGAAAGAGGGAGAAGAGTTGTTGGGTGAGAAGGAGGTGCAGGGAGTGGGGGGAGGGGGGGTACAGCGAGGGGGTGGTGGGGTGATGAGGAGACGGATACGAGAATCTCTGGGGGGGGGGGAAGAGGGGGAGGGCGATCTGATAAGGGAGTATGAGGGATGGATGAGGGTGTGAGGGAAAAAAGGAAGCACGGGGGGGGGGGGGGAGAATAAGGAAGAGAGATATTAGAAGGGAAAAAGAAATATAGTAAGGGGATGGAGAATAGGGACGAGAGATATTTGGAGGAATAAGGGAAGGAGGACGGAAAGTAAGGAAAGGAAATATTAG
>NC_091559.1:22123696-22126196 GCF_042767895.1 Penaeus vannamei | reverse complement strand
GAGAGAGAGAGAGAGAGAGAGAGAGAGAGGAGAGGAGATAAATAGATAGATAGATAGATAGATAGAGAGAGGAGAGGAGATAAATAGATAGATAGATAGATAGAGGGAGAGCAGAACAACCAAGCGAGAGGGAAAACCGAGCCAGCCAGGGCAGGGGCAGGGGGAGCGCTCCCCTCGCGCTCCCACCAGCTTACCGGCCCCAACTTCGGCGAGACAAGTTACCTGGCCTGCCCAAACTGTCTCAAGTCTCTCAAGGTGCTGCGGAATTTCAGATTTTCCTGCGGCTTTCGCGAGAAGTAGTCTGAGTTCGGATTTATAAACCAAAAGGGGCAGGGAATGTCGCCGTGACAGGTGTGAGCAGGAGAGGCAATTGTAACAGCGGATTCTGGTGGCGGAGGAGGTTGCTTGGAAATGGAATTCTGTTCTTGTTTGTCTTTTTTTCGTAAACAATGTACAGTTCTAGTTCCATTTTTGATTTTGTTTTTTTGTTATTATCATTATTTATTTTTCTATCATTGGCATATATACTGAAGAGAGTAAATGTATTCATATTCACACACAAATATATCAAATACACGTCCAGAGAGTCCAGACGCAAATCAAAACTTTTAAGCACACACACACACACACACCCACACACACATACACACAGACACGTAAATATTTCCCAGGTAAAGATAAAGACAAAAACAACAAAAAATAAAAACAAGTAAAAAAACAAGACTCGAAACGCGCCATCACTTTCTTTGTCATCGGGTAAATTTGATAACACAATTTTGTCTACAGTCTGTGACTTCTGAAAGAGCGTCTCGTCTCGTTAATCCGTGTGAAATATATATTTTTTGACATCCAACCGTGTGCAATGATAATTAGCTAAGTGATAATAGATGTTTTGGAGAGAGAGAGAGAAAGAGAGAGAGAGAGAGAGAGAGAGAGAGAGAGAGAGAGAGAGAGAGAGAGAGAGAGAGAGAGAGAGAGAGAGAGAGAGAGAGAGAGAGAGGGGAGAGAGAGAGAGAGAGAGAGAGAGGAAAAGAGAAAGAGAAAGAAAGAGAAGGAAAGAAGGAGAAGGGGAAAGAGAAGAGAAAACAGAAAGAGAAAGAGAAAGAGAAGGAAAAGAAGGAGAAGGAAAAGGACAGAGAAGGGAAAGAGGAAGGAAAGAGAAAACGAAAGAAAGAGAGAAAGGGAGAGAGAGAGAGAGAGAGAGAGAGAGAGAGAGAGAGATAGGGGTGAGAGAGAGAGAGAGAGAGAGAGAGAGAGAGAGAGAGAGAGGGAGAGAGAGAGAATAAAAATGATATAATCATCCACTTTTAAATCCCGAAGAACCGTTTTCACTGGAAAATGATATCAAGCACGTGAACAGAATGCTTTGATGATACACTGTCACCGGCAACTGCGGTCAAATAACAGTGCAATGAGGCAGCCGTAATAACATTTTTACACATAATCTCATGACATATAAAACGTTTGATTTTGCTGTCCCATTCCCTGTGGTCAATAGTGGTAATTTCTTCCACTTAAACCTAATTATGAGTAAACACTTTTAAGCATTTTAGTTTTTTTATGTAGGCAGTGTGGCTGACCTTATTAACACAGCCTAATTGAACTCTTGAAGCTAAATGTAGGATTTTTGTAATTTTTTGAGACCCAAAGTTTATACACTGGCGAGTCACGTTTCAACAACGGTTTTATTTTCATGGATTACGTTAATCATTGTGACTATTGCTTTTCAATAAACGACGTGGCAGTTTCTCAAATGCCATATGTTTGTTATGTATATATATATATATATATATATATATATATATATATATATATATATATATATATATATATATATATATATATATATAGATAGATAGATAGATAGATAGATAGATAGATAGATAGATAGATAGATAGATAGATAGATAGATATATTCATATATATGTATGCATGTGTGTGTGTATGAATATGTGTACACACACACACCCTCCCTGCCATCCCCTCTCATCCCTGTTCCTCTTTAAGTCTCCTTCGCTTCTCCGTTTCCCCTTCCTATCTCCATTTTTCTTGAAATCTCCTCCCTTTCCCCTTCTCCCCTTCGTCTCCTCCAACATCCCTTCTTCACTTCCCCCTTGGATAGTCGTGAAAATAATAAACGTGATGATAATAATAACAACAACAATAAGGATGAAATAACAACAATAACATTGATTGTGATGATAGATTTAGAATAGCATTATCATAGATACGTAATATAATGCGTGTGTATGTGTGTGATTGATTTATTTTGTTGTCAGTTACCATCTCATTTTACACTAAAATAATTTGAAAGGAAAATGAGAATAATGAAAAGTCCACAAGTATATGTGATTTGATATTATACGTAAAGTGGAGTATATATATGGACGGTCGAACAAACGAAAAGAGAGACACACACATTCACATATATATATATATATATATATATATATATATATATATATATATATATATATATATATATATATATATATATAT
>NC_091559.1:22111196-22113696 GCF_042767895.1 Penaeus vannamei | reverse complement strand
TTTCGTTCTCTCTCTCTCTCTCTGTTTCTGTTTCCGTCTCTCTCTATTGTTTTCTCTGTCTCTCTCTCTATTAATCTCTTTATCTCTCTTTTTCTCTCTCTTATTATCTCCCATCTTTGTTCGGCTATTCAGCTGTCTGTCTTCTCTATTTCTGTCTCTATTTGTCTTTCTTTTATTCTTTCTCTCTGTTTCTGTCTTTCTCCCTGTCTTCGTCTCTCTTTCTCGGTCTCTTTGTCTTTATGTCTCTCTCTCTTTCTCTCTCTCACTCACTCTCATTCCCTCAGGCAATGTATCTTGGTCGCTGCCTGACTTGCCTTTTACTTTGCCCTTCTATCTTTCTCAGTCTCCCTTTCTGTAATTAGTTTTCTGAAGAAGTGCCTTTCTGTGTCAATCCCTTTAACTCACTAAGTGACTTAAGAAAATAAATGAACTTGATAAATGTAATATCTGTCACACACACAGAGAAACGCAAAGACACGCCCAAACTTTCCACAAACAATGTGAACGATAATAACGGAAACCAGAGATTGATTACAAATCATTAATGCAACATATCAAACTGCGACCCCTAACATCATCTCCATCCCCCCCCCCCCCAAGAAAAAAAAAAAAAAATAGAGCAAGAAGAAGAAACTTATTAAAGACGATGAAGGGTGAGGCAAACTTTCCACTTGCATCTTGATTATGTAAAATCCTGGCAGAGATCACGCGGAAGAGCATGGGATCGTCCACTCGTAAAGTTCTTGCGCAAGGCGAAGTCAAGAGTGAGGTTAGTCGCTCGCATCGAAGGAGGTTATATCCTCTCATTCTCGCTCTCACCCGCTCACTCGCCTTAGACACACACTCACATTCACACACATATAAACATATTTACAGACACGTATACACACAGACACATGAATACACACCCACCCACATACACCCACTCACATAGACACAGACACACACACACACACACACACACACACACACACACACACACACACACACACACACACACACACTAACACACACACACACACACCATACAATTATCTTCATCATTAAAGCATAAAGAAAAACAGGTAAAAGATATTCATATAAAAGTAAGTAATCATGGCATGTGAGAAAATCGGTATATAAACATTTACGTAAGAAATGCAATCTTTTTTATGATGAGAAGTGAAGGGTTTGGACAGTTCGTATTCTATTACTTTTATTTATTGTTATTACCATCCTTTGTCACAAGGATTATCAGGTGAGTTATAGGTTCCGGGTAGAATTTATGGTCTTAGCTTTTAAATGGATGGGGCAATTTGCGCCGCGTGACACACTTGCAAGATAAAAACTCTCTCTATTTAGTTATCTGTCAGGTTGTGTACCTTCCTGCAAATCTGTCTGTTTAGCTATCCATCTGTCTATTTATCTAGCTATGTTTCGATCGATCTATCTATATGTGCATGTGTCTGCATATACTGCATATCTATATATAGCCTACAAATAAACAAACACTAAATCACATATTCGAAGCGACAGACATCCATAAACATAGATTTCGAGACACAGACACAAACATGCATAAACGCACTCAAACACAGAGCCTTTCATAAGACCAGACATCTGATTTCAGTTAAATTTAAAGTCCTCTCCCGATGTAAACAAAACAACCACTCGTCCGAAACGTCGCACTTTGGCTTCGGCACTTTCGGAAAATTTTGTTGTCCCAGCAATTTATCGAATATATATTATACATTTTCGCCACATCGGAGCGCAGATGGCGATAATTTTATTCGTTTATCTTAAACCGACGAACGTACCCAAAATACATTTTTCGTATTCGTCGACACTCACAGAATTAGACCTGCAGGCGCGGACACAACTGCACACTCAGTCCGGGATGTGAAGCGATTTGACACCAAGTGCTTCGTCTGCTCGTTCACATCCCCCGACCACAAGGACGCCCGGATAAGGTTAGAGTATTCATATATGCATTTCATTTATAGTTTCTTCAAGAAAGAGAGGGGCTGGTCTATGCATAATCAGTTGGGGAGGCAGCGGCCACGGGAGGAAGGGTTTGGAGTGAGTTAGGGGTAATGGCGCGGTCACTTTTCTCAAAATATAGTTTTTGAAATTATTATATTAAAAGAAGGAAGAAAAGAAAAACGCATTCGGTTGAAGGGAGTATCCACAGGAAATGTCCAAAACAAAAACATGTAAATACCCATATCTACGTTACAAACCCCCTCACTTCTCCCTATCCTCGACGATCTTCGGTTGCACCAAGTAACAGGTATCAATATTAAAAAAAGAAAAAAAGAAAAGAAGAAGAAGAAGAAGAAGAAGAAAAAAAAAAAATCCGCGCCACTGAGGAGGAGGCATGGGGGGGGGGGGAGATGCTTGAAGGGTCTAGCGACACACACCGTCACTCACCTCTCCTCACTCTATGATGAAGTGAGGAGAAATTAGTGGAAGAGACAAAGGCAGGAAGCGGGCGGGGTGGGAGGATGAGAGGAAGAGGATA
>NC_091559.1:22096196-22098696 GCF_042767895.1 Penaeus vannamei | reverse complement strand
GAAATATCAATCCCATTCTTACCTCGAAAAAAAAAACTATAGATTAAAAGGAAACACACACTAAAATAAACAAACAAAAAACACGAAATATCAATTCCATCTTTACCTCGTAAAAACTATAAATAAAAAAGAAACACACATACACAAAAAGACACGAAATATTAATCCCTTCTTTACCTAGAAAAAAAATAAATAAATAAAAAAGAAACACACACACACACACAGAACGAAATAGAATGGTCGAACTTCCTCCCGCCGAACACAAAGCTTAACGCCCCCCCTCCCCCCCCTCCCCCCACGATAGACAAGCACAGAAGGAACGAAACTCCGGAGCGTTGTCTTGTTAGCACGGCCCTGAGCCCGCAAGAAGCTTATGGCAAAGGGCTCGCCGGCGAAGAAAAGCGATCAGCGAGCTTTTCCCGCTTATTCCCGATTCGTTTGCACGTGGGGTGGGCGATCTTGGGGGGGGGGGGTAGTTGGATGGGAGAGGGAGGGATGGAGAGAGGGAGAAGGTGAGGGAGAGATTAAGGGAGAGGAAGAGGGATGAGGAGAAGGTAAAAAGAGGGAGAGAGGGAGAGAGAAAGGGAAAATAGAGGGAGAGAGAGATATAGAGGAAGATATAATGGGAAAAAAGAGAGAAAGAGGAAGAAGCAGAGGAACAGGGGAAAGGAAGGGGAAAGGATTACGAGAGAGAGAAATATATATATATATATATATATATATATATATATATATATATATGATATATATATATATATATATATATATATATATATATATATATATATATATATATATATATATATATATATATATATATACATATATATATATGATATATACGTGTATACATATGTATGTATATGTATATATATATATATATATATATATATATATATATATATATATATATATATATATATATATATATATATATATATATACATGCATACATACATACATCCATCCATGCATACATACATATATATATATATATATATATATATATATATATATATATATATATATATATATTTATATATATATTGATGTATTTATCTATAAATCTTTACATATACCTATCTTATATATGTCCATTTACCTATTATATATCTACCAATCAATCTATCAATCCATCATCTATATATCTATCTACCTAAATGAATGTGTTGGTAGACAGACAGATAGAGGGAGAGAGAGCGTTTGCGTTCCTTCTGAAATGACCTCATCTCACCGGCCACAGTGGCTGTAAGCTCACTTCTGTCCAAGGAATTCCCCCAAATCAGAGAGTTCTACGGCTTCAGTTAATTGTCTTTCCACTTCACACTCGCTACTGATGTCCTTTGGCTATCTCGTCACGGGAGGATCTTTACTTTGGTTGCGTCCTTATTTGGAAAGGGCTTTCCGTGTCTGATTGTTAGTTTCCATGTCTGTGTTTGTGTCTCTGTCTGTCTGTCTGTCTGTCGGATAGTCTCATTCTTTCTCTCGCTCTCTCTCTCTCTCTCTCTCTCTTATTCTCTCCCTCTCTCTCTCTCTCTCTCTCTCTCTCTCTCTCTCTCTCTCTCTCTCTCTCTCTCTCTCTCTCTCTCTCTCTCTCTCTCTCTCTCTCTGTCTCCCTTTCTTTTTTCTTTCTCGTCTTTGTACGTGTAAATATATTTCATGGGGGATAAATCTTAAAATTAAAAGTCTTGAAAATCATTCCATTAGAAAATACTGCAACTTTCATCATCATCCTTCATTATAATGATAATGATGCCAGAAGTAGGACAATGATGATATAAATGGTGATCATAATAATAATTATAACGAAAAAATATAATCCTAATGATAATAGTAATTATATCAACAATAAAATCTGCAACAACAAACATCATCATGATAGAACTATTCATACTAACAACAATATGAAAAATCTGAAAATGCTTACCCATAATTCGCCGCGAGCCCCGTGAACCGCAGACAGCGTTGACTGACAGATTTCGATATCAAACACATACTAGATTAATTTACTCGAATCGTGACGCGTCGATAAATCTGTAACACTTTGTTCATTTTCATCTCCCTTTGTCTGTCTACAGCTGTGCGGACATGTTCAAATACAAATTGAACAACGGATACATACACATGCATGTTTACATATACGCACACATATAACTATGCAGATATCCACACACACCAGCAAACAAGACAAGGTCGAGCACATCAATATTCGCATATGGAAACAGGAACAATTGTAGCGCCAATGTGGACGCAACCAAAATGAAAAATGAAGTATCTATACGCATGCTTATTTATACACACATGCACTCCCATACATACACACACATACAAATACAAATATACAAACACACTCACACACTAACTCAAAACATAAACACGAACCTCTAAGCAGAAAAAACACAAAGGAACGAACACAGGCATAAATATACACAAATATTACTTTCCGTTTTCTTTTTTCCGGACGCGCAGCAGACAGAGGGACTCCCGTTTTCCTTTCCTC
>NC_091559.1:22081196-22083696 GCF_042767895.1 Penaeus vannamei | reverse complement strand
TCTCTCTCTCTCATTCTCCCCCTCCCTTCCTCTCTCTCTCTCTTTCCCTACCTAACTCTTCCTCCCTCCCTCCCTCCATCCTCTCTCGCTCTCCTTCGTACTCTCCCCTCTTACCCTGTTCTTCTTTCCTTCCCTTTCCCTCTTCCCTTCATTCTTCCCAGGAACTAAATCCCACTCATCATGAATGAGCTTCAAGCCGTTGAGAGCAAGTGTTAAACATCCTAAAGAATTAACTATAATTAGGTGCCGTGCATGAGGGAAAGTGGAAAGCAAAACGTTTTTTTTTTTTTTTTTTTTTTTTTTTTTTTGTACGTGAGGGACATTCATGGTCGACGTTTGAATGGTTGCAACTTGTCATCCGGGGAAAATGTTGGAGGGCTACTGAGTGGTACTTTTGGTGCAGCTTCTGCTCTATCTCTCTCTCTCTCTCTCTCTCTCTCTCTCTCTCTCTCTCTCTCTCTCCCTGTGACAGTCTCTCTCTCTCTCTCTCTCTCTCTCTCTCTATATATATATATATATATATATATATATATATATATATATATATATATATATATCTTCTCTGTCTGTCTTTCTCTCTCCTTCTCTTTCTTTCTCTCCGTCTCTTTCTATCTTTGTCTCTGTCTGTCTGTCTGTCTGTCTGTCTGTCTGTATCTCTCTCTCTCTCTCTCTCTCTCTCTCTCTCTCTCTCTCTCTCTCTCTCTCTCTCTCTCTCTCTCTCTCTATATATATATATATATATATATATATATATATATATATATATATATATATATATATATATCTTCTCTGTCTGTCTTTCTGTCTCCTTCTCTTTCTTTCTCTCCGTCTCTTTCTATCTTTGTCTCTGTCTGTCTGTCTGTCTGTCTGTCTGTCTGTCTGTCTGTCTGTCTGTCTGTCTGTCTGTCTGTCTGTCTCTCTCTCTCTCTCTCTCTCTCTCTCTTTCTATCTATCTATATCTATATCTTTATCTCTCTGTCTGTCTGTCTGTCTCTCTCTCTCTCTCTCTCTCTCTCTCTCTCTCTCTCTCTCTCCCTCTCGCTCTTCTCCCCCTCCCTCTTCCCCCTTTCTATTCATAACTACACTGCATCCTCTTGTCTCTACCCACATGTTCCTGAAACACCTATAATTGTCCATCACTTTCCCCGCCTTTGAGGGGAAACGTTTACTTCAGATTTATGAAACTAGAGAGCGACGTCCCCCCCTCTCATTACCTCTCACTTTCCCCTCCCTCTGCTTTCGTCTAATCCACGTCTCTTCCCTGTCTCCCTTTCCCCCTCTCCCCTCGCACGAGAGACACTTCACTGAGCGGAAAACCTTGTGTTAACTATACACATTTCCCCTCTGCCTTCCCTTTTCTCCCTTATTCCTCTCTCTCTTTCCCCCCTCCTCTTTTCCCCTCGTTATCTGAGCGCTATCACCTGTCCCTTCCCTCTGATTTCCCCCCCTTCGTTTTATCGAATTTCCCTTATCCTTCTCGCCTTTCCCTTCTCTCCCTCTCCGGTCCTTTCCCTTGAAATGAATTCTTCTCATCTCTTAGCTCACTCTCTTGCCCCTTAGATTTCTTCTAATTTCCCCCTCTCCACTCCTCTTCCCTCTCCCCTCTCTCCGTACCCTCCCCAAGAGAAAAAAGTGATATCTTCCCTCTATTCCTCTTCTTCCCTCTATTCCACTTATCTCCTCTCTCTATACTTCCCCAATAGGGCAGTACCTTCACTCTTACCGTGCAAATTTTCTAATTCAATTTTCTCTTTTCTTGTCTTTCTCCTATCTTCCTATTCTCTTTAACCCATTACGATAGACAAGCAAACAAATGAGAATAGGTCATCTCGTGTCTACTCCTATTTTTACCTTTCCTCCTGTTTCCCTTTTCCACTCCTCTCCACCCTCCCTCTTCTTAGCTTACTCCTTCACTTCCTTACTCTATCCTCGTCTCTCCCTTTTCCTTACTTTTCTTATCTTCTCTCTCTCTCTCTTCCTCCCTTGGCCTCTTATCTCTTACCTTTACAGTAACCCTTTCACTGTCTTCTCTTACCTTTCACCTAATTTATCGTTAGATTTTTCTCCCTTTTTCCTCGTTATCCACTACCCGTTTCGTTCCATTCCTCTTACTCTCTCTCCTACTTTCGTCTTGTCCCATTTACCCCCTTACGAAAGCAAAGCCGAAGCCTCTCTCCCCTTTTTTCCCCTTTTCTGTATTCTAATTGTCATTCTTCGCTCTCTGTTCCCTCTTTCATCGGCGTCTTCCCCTCATCTTCCCCCCTTTCTCCTCTTTCTCATAATGAACATCCCTTCTCTGCTTCGCCTATCTCTCTCCTTTATCCGTTTTTCCTCTTTTCCCCTTTTAACCCCTTCTTCCCTGCACTTTAACCCCCCTTTCTCTCCCCTCTAAAACAGATCGGTGTCGATTGTTCAAGACAATTTCAGCGGAAAATTTCTTCCCCCTTCTCTCCCCTCCCTCCTACTACCACCCCCTTCCCCTCCCCCCACACCCCTGACC
>NC_091559.1:22071196-22073696 GCF_042767895.1 Penaeus vannamei | reverse complement strand
AATATCTTTGGGGGAGTAATTATGCGTGTGGAATGACATAAGGGAAAATGAGATAGGAAACTGAATGAAATAAGGAAAATGATGTTCTGTAGAAATGGTGAGATAAGAAGAATAGCGTAAAAAATGAGGACGTGTGAAAAATGGGAGGAAAGGAGGAAATAAGAAGGAGCTTAGCGTTAAACAGGTGCAAACTAGTGGAAATCCTCAGGTAAGGGATAAACCATTCACTTTATTCAACATTCTCCCTCTCTCTTTCGTTCTCTATCTCTCTCTCTGCCTCTGTCTCTCTCTTTTTCGTTCTCTCTCCGTCTCTCTTTCGTTCTCTCTCTCTCTCTCTGTCTCTCTTTCGTTCTCTCTCTCTCTCTCTGTCTCTCTTTCGTTCTCTCTCTCTCTCTTGTTCCACCCACCCTGCTTCTCCTTCGTTGTTCTCTTTCTCTCGCTCCTCCTTTCCTAGTCTCTCGTAAAGGAAGATACAACATATAAGACTGATATGATTAGGTGAGGCTTCATAACCTACAGAATCTTAAAAAGGACATACGGTAGAAAAAAAAAAAAAATAATACATACACGTTCTATCCACCCTGTTTCTTTTTCCTTATGCTATCAACCCCCTTTCTCCTTCCTTGTTCTGTCCACCCTCTTTTGACGCCCTTGTTGTCTTTCTCTCGCTCCTCCTCTCCTAGTCTCTCGTACTGTGAGGCGCAACACAAAACACTAATGCAATTAAGTGAGGCTTCATAGCCCACAGACCCTTAAGAAGGACTTACGGTAAAAAAAAAAAAAAAAAAAAATATATATATATATATATATATATATATATATATATATATATATATATATATATATATATATATATATATATATATATATATATATATATAAACGTGAGAGAGAGAGAGAGAGAGAGAGAGAGAGAGAGAGAGAGAGAGAGAGAGAGAGAGAGAGAGAGAGAGAGAGAGAGAGAGAGAGAGAGAGAGACAGAAAGACAGTCCGAGTTACAGAAAGACAAAGACGATGTGGTGGGGAATGGAAGGTTGAGGAGCGTGTGTCAGGGTAAGAGAAACAGACAGACAGAGTTATAGAGAGACAGAGAGGATGAAAGAGAGAAAAAAAGAAAGTGGGAAGAGCGGACGGATATAGGTAGTGAAAAGGAAGAGGGATAGGACTAGGACGAGAGAAAGTCCAGCAGAAGGCGAAAAGGAGAATGAGATAGATAGAAGAGAGAGAGGGTCGGTGAAGACATTACCTGAAGAGCATAGCTAAGATGCCTTCATGGGCACTCCCTCCCTGGGGTTCAAAGTGCGTCAAAGTTGCACTCATAATTATCCCAAACTTTGCAGTGTTGCAAGCAGGATTTACTTGTTCGGAAATAGCCAAATGAACCTCCATAATGGGAGTCGCAGCCAAGGGTCACATTGCACAGCATCAATCGCACTGCATCCTCGGTCTCTGTTTCACCCTTTCTCCCCTGCCTGGACGTAGCCCTTCCAGGCTCCCCTCTCCCCCTGCCTCGCCTTCTCCCCTTACAAACACTTCTCCCCTCACTGCCTCCCTTTAGCAATGCGATCTCCCTCCCCCTTACCTTCCCTTCCTCCTCCTCCCACCTCTCCATTAGCTTTTACTTTAACATAACAACTTACCTCCCCCCACACCCCCCATCTCTCTCTATATTCATCTATCTATCTTTTTCTTTCACCCTCGCTCTTTATACTCCCCCCTTCTTCTTTCTCTCCTTTCCCCTGTCTCCTCTCTATTTTTCCTTCTCTTTTTCTCTTTCTTTTCCTAAGACGCAACTCAGGTCCGTAGAGTTGAAAAAGAGAGAGGAGATAAAGAAAGGAGGGAGAGAGATAGACAGGGAGAAAGGAACAAAGAAAGAAGAAATGAAAAAAAAGAAAGAAAAAATCAAACATGACCCCCCCCCCCCCAAAGAAAAATAAAATGATGAAAGTCGGGACAATTTTATTCGCTAAAGAATGATAAACGGTAACTGCATAGAACTTTTCAAGTGTAATTACGAATGATTTATCACCCTAATAAGGTTAAGAATTATGGCTACTTATGCGACACCTTCAAATCTAGGACATCTAGGCGTGTGTTTGTTTGTTTGTTTGTGTGTGTGCGACCGCGCGTATGTGTGTGTGTGTATGCGTGTGTGTATATGTGTGCGTGTGTGTGTATGTGTGTATTAATGTTTGTGTGTTAGTGCGTGTGTTTGCATAGGTGTGCGTGTGTGTACATTTGTGCTCGCGTGTGTGTAAACTGTTAAAAAGTCAACGAACAAGAAAAGAAATACATAAAAAAAAGTTCAGCGCACTTACCTACGTCGGTGCAGCAGAGGGTCACGAGAGAGGTCACAAAGAACGCGACCTCCTTTGTGCTCGACCTTTGACGGCGTTGGCAGGTCATGATGACTTGGCTTTACTAAGAATAGCGTCTTTGTATCCGCGTCTAAAGTTGCCTAGCAATTATCATAGCATGGGAAGGGATAGAGAAAAGCCTT
>NC_091559.1:22066196-22068696 GCF_042767895.1 Penaeus vannamei | reverse complement strand
TCTCTCCATCTTTTTCCCTGACACACACTCCCCTCCACGTTCCCCATCACCATAACATCCTCTCTGTCTCTCTGTCTCTCTGTCTGTCCGTCTGCCTGTCTGTCTCTTTCTGTCTCTCTCTGAATCCCCTCCCCCCTCCCTCCCCTCCCCTCCCCTCCCCATCACCATATCAGAACCGTTACTCCATTTACCCTCATCTTTATCCACCTATTGATTCGCTGTCCGGCTGTGATGATGCAGCATAAGCCCCGGACGATGGAACAAGCCACGCTCGTTGGAACCGCGACTCTGCCGTTGCCGCCGCCCCTCGCGGCGATTAACAGGGATGTTCTGCTCTCCTTATCGTGGGGTCAAAGTTCAGGTCGCCTTCCCTGTGTAGGGTTAGGATGACTGATTTTGTCTATTAGGACGATGACTTGAGATTGCCCTCCCCCCCCCCCCCCTACCCAAGCCCTAATCTGCACGGGCTTACTAAATCCTTTCAACTTCTGTTAGTATCAGTGACTAGGATTACCTTGTTATCATCCTTATTTCTGCCTCATAATCTCGGCAATGACTGGTAATCCTTCGTTTCTTTCCTTTCACGTTTATATATATATATATATATATATATATATATATATATATATATATATATATATATATATATATATATTTTTTTTTTTTTTTTTACCGTAAGTCCTTCTTAAGGGTCTGTGGGCTATGAAGCCTCACTTAATTGCATTAGTGTTTTGTGTTGCGCCTCACAGTACGAGAGACTAGGAGAGGAGGCGCGAGAGAGAACAAGGGCGTCAAAAGAGGGTGGACAGAACAAGGAAGGAGAAAGGTGGATGATAGCATAAGGAAAGAGAAACAGGGTGGATAGAACAAGAAGTAACGAGGGAGACAAAACAAGAAAGTAGAAACAGGGACAGTAGGAAAAAAAGAGGGAACAAGCGAGATCAGACACAGAAGAGAAACAGGATAATACAATACAGGAAAGCGAGGGAGACAGAATAACAGTGACACGCTACATTCGGAATCGAGATCGCGCAGTGACCCCCTCGTGACCCCCTCGAACAGCATCCAAACTCTTTACAACTTTTCACAGGAAATTCTTAGTGATATATATCTCAGACCGCCGACAACGGGCCACTCGCTCTAAAGACATTCTTGTTACGTTCCCAGCTTATGAACTTTAATTCTTTGTAAAGCTTTGCGCAAGGATATGGTGACCAGCGTCTATCTTCTGCGAGTCGAGATAAGCGCAGATTCTCAGAGAGAGAGAGGGAAGGAGAGCTCACAAAGGCAAAGTTTTAAAAGTAAATACTATGGAAACTCATGGACAAAGTTCCTGTATGAACCCTTCTCTTTGTGTCTTTCTTCTTTTAATGTATTTTGTTCACGATTGCTAAAGTTAATAAGTAAGCAAATTCAAAAATGTGTATTCCGAGAACACATGTTAAAACGCACAATATCAACCACACACAGACACACACATACACGCGCGCGCAGACACACACACACACACACGCACAAACAAACACACACATACCCCCCCCCCACACACACAAACACCAATACTGATCCACCCTCATAAATACAGACCCTCGTATCTATAACATAAAACCCACACACGACTGCGTTCAGTCACTTATGCAAACAGATGCAAATATATGCAAATACCTATATGTACGGCGATGTACAGTGTACACCCACCCACACGCACTTTTGCCTCATCCGGGAAGCGAGTAAACAAAACGCTATCTTATCTAATGGTTGCCAATACAATCTTGTACTGAACGTGTACATAATTCCAGTGAACTATAAATGCCAAGAACAAGAATTGAAGAGGAATGTCGGCATTACATTGTCTGTTATAATTGCGCGGGAGACGTTTCCTTGGCACGAAATAAGAGGTTTTTAAATATGGTTCGCGGGAGGAAGATAGAGCTATGAGGGTAGAAGGAGAAAGATAGAGCTATGAGGGAGGAAGGAGGGAGATAGAGCTATGAGGGAGGAAGGAGGGAGATAGAGCTATGAGGGAGGAAGGAGTAAGATAGAGCTATGAGGGAGGAATGAATGAGATAGAGCTTTGAGGGAGGAAAGAGGGATATAGAGCTATGAGGGAGGAAGGAGGGAGATAGAGCTATGAGGGAGGGAAGAGGGATATAGAGCTATGAGGGAGGAAGGAGGGAGATAGAGCTATGAGGGAGGAAGGAGGGAGATAGAGCAATGAGGGAGGAAGGAGGAAGATAGAGCTATGAGGGAGGAAGGAGGGAGATAGAGCTATGAGGGAGGAAGGAGTGATAAGAGCTATGAGGGAGGAAAGACGGAGATAGAGCTATGAGGGAGGAAGGAGGGAGATAGAGCTATGAGGGTAGAAGGAGAAAGATAGAGCTATGAGGGAGGAAGGAGGGAGATAGAGCAATGAGGGAGGATGGAGGAAGACAGAGCTATGAGGGAGGAAGGAGGGAGATAGAGCTATGAGGGAGGAAGGAGGGAGATTGAGCTATGAGGG
>NC_091559.1:22051196-22053696 GCF_042767895.1 Penaeus vannamei | reverse complement strand
ATTGCTATCATCATTATTACCATTACTATTATCATTATTATAATTCTAAGATTATAAATCATGATAATGATAATTATGATAATAATGCTGATAATAAAGATAAGGATAGTTATGATAATTTGAATGATAATGATAACCATGATGATAATGATAATGATAAAAATAACAACAATGATAGTAATGGTAATAATGATAATGATCATAATGATGATGATGATGATGATGATGATGATGATGATGATGATGATGATGATGATGATGATGATGATGATGATGAGGAGGAGGAGGAGGAGGAGGAGGATAATGATGATGATGATAATAATAATAACAATAATAATAATAATAATAATAATAATAATAATAATAATAATAATAATAATAATAATAATAATAATAATAATAATAATAATAATAATAATAGTAATAATAATAAAAATAATATAAGTAATGATATTGATAATAATAATAGAAATAATAATGATGATTATGATAATAGCAATGATAATATTAATGATACCAATAATATGATAATGACAATAATTATGATGATGCCAATAGCAATAGTAGGAATAATGATAATAATAGTAATAACAATATCAATAATGATAACAATAATAAGTCATAATGATAAGAATAATAATCATAATTATAATGATAAGAATAATAATCATAATTATAATGATAATGATAAGAATAATGATAAAGATGATAATAATGATAACAACAACAATACTAATGATAAAGATGATAAGTGTAATAATGCTAATAAAAATATTGGTGATGATGATAATCATAATTGTAATAATAACAACAATAACAATAATAGATAAACACTCACACGAAGAACAGTGTGGAAAGTGCAAAATAAGATAAGAAAGACAAACACACACACACAAAACAAAAAAACAAAAACAAAAACAGAAAGAGAGAGATAAACACAAAAGAGGAAAGAAGAGATAAAAACAGAGAGAGACAAAAACGAAAAGGAGAGAGAAAGAAAGCCACGCAAAGGAGAGAGAAAGACAGACACGGGAGAGAGAGAGAGAGAGAAAGAGACACGCAAAATAAAAAGAAAGACAGACAAAAGCAAAAAAACAAAAGGAGAGAGAAAACCAGACGCAGAAAAGAGAGAGAAAGAGACAAACACACAAAACTAAAATGAGAGAGAAAGAGACGAAGCAAGAGAAGCCTCCTCGAAATATCCTGAGGAGGAGACCGTCAAGTGTTGTCACGAGTCTCGAAGATTCTCAAACACTTGTTCTCGCGGAGGAAAGTGCAACGTTGATCTTCCAGCAAGATGCAAACGAGCGGCGTCCCTTGTTCGGTCTGTTTTGCAAAGGGATACCAACTTTGCATCGTTGCGCGAGGCATCCGAGAGAGGGAATGGGAGCGCGGGATTCTCTGCTATCCCTTCGGGCGAATAATAGATCCATCGAGATTACAAAACAAACAGAAGCTTGAGGCTTGAATATATTCCGAAGGCTGGCTATGCGTCTGGTATATACAACGTGTGGAAAATACTGTACGGTATAGGCCTGCAGTATCTGCAATATCCTTTTTTTTTACCCCGCAGCCCAGAATGAGGGGAAGGTCGAGCGAACGGAGAGGGAGATGGAAGGAGGGTTTCTGGGTCGAGTTTTGACATTAGAATTTCTTCGTGGGAGCCGTTCGTTAGGGCCGCAAACTGGACGAAAACGTGATCAGTGAACTATTCTGTGGTGTTCGTGGGTTATCTGTCGGTGATATTTCTTTTGCTTGGATTAAATCTTTATTGAATAGTATCGTTATATGATAATATCATTATTGAACACACACATATACAAAGGTTTGTACACACCTACACAGATATACAAATAAGCATAATCTCTCTCTCTCTCTCTCTCTCTCTCTCTCTCTCTCTCTCTCTCTCTCTCTCTCTCTCTCTCTCTCTCTCTCTCTCTCTCTCTCTCTCTCTCTCTCTCTCTCTCTCTCTCTCACTTACTCACTCACTCACACACGCGATTATGATAAAGCTCAATAAAAATTATTATAATATTAGACATAAATTTAAAAAAGAAGAATAAAAAAGACCTGAATGGAGATCTGAACTCTAGAAATGACCCAGGTGAAATTTATTTGTTGGATCAAGGATAGAATCACACTGAGTAAAGAAATAAAATGTAAATTTCATGCATTTTATGCTAAGTTAGTTTGGTTACACAGAGAGATGTGGAAATTTGTCAGGAACGGAGAGGGTGCGAGAGGGAAAATAGGAGGAGAACGGGAGGAAGAGACAAGTGGGCGAGCAGGAGAGACACAGATAAGTAGAGATAGAGATATAGGCAGATAGACAGATAGATAGATATGTAGGTACGTAGGTAGAGATAGATAGATATAGATAGTCAGATACATAGATATAGATAGATACATAGATATAGATATACAGATAGATATAGATTGATAGATAGGTAGGTAGGTAGGTAGGTAGACAAATAGATAGATATATAGACATATAGATATA
>NC_091559.1:22011196-22013696 GCF_042767895.1 Penaeus vannamei | reverse complement strand
ACTCTTAAAAAAATAGTGTGAACTGTTAATGTTGAGATCTGATTGGTGGAAAACTATTTAATTCATTAACTTTAATAATTCACTATTTTCTATAACATATGTAATTTACGTGACTAATATTTCAGTGAAGTTCAATAACATTCAATATAGGTGATTTCAAGTAGATGTAAATAGATCTATAACCAGTATATCAAAACAGACCATATGACTGTCATAAACAGAACATCATACACCAGAAAGTTAAAACGTTATCCAGCCTATTCTGACCTCCTACTTAAGTGTAAGTTTGGTCAATTTTTTTTCTTAACCTCATTGCAACTTATCCAAATGAATATTATTAAATGGGGAATTGTTGAGATATTTCCTCAGGGCTAGCTTCGTCGCTGAAATCCTGCACTGATGCACTCCTTGATGTCAGTGGCAAATGGAAATGAAAGCAACTTTATTGCTTTGCTTAACAGGAGAATTATCATATGACGTGTGTAGAGACATTACAGACGCGTTGTTGAATTCGGTGAAATGACTTTAAGTTCATTGTGGAAACGGAATATATGAGGAGGATTTGTTAGTACTGATGCCATTTTCATTTCAAGATCAAATCAGGCAATTTCAGTTCCAGTTTTGCGTAAGACCCAGATGCTTGGCGTGCGGACCGATTAATGACGTGTGTCGCTCCCGGAATGAGGCTTTGAATTCTCTAGGTGTTTCTGTCATGCCCTAATGAAGACGTGAAAAAAAGAAAGCGAATAAACAAACAATAAAAAACATAACCTTGGTACCAGACTAACTTAGAACCAAGGACAGAAAAAAAGATAATGACCTCTTAGAAATTAATTAATGGGGAGTTCCATGATTTGTACATTTTCGCCGCCAATTCGCAAGAACACAGAATCAAGATCAATTGATTGAATTCCGCGACTTGGATAAGGGGGATTTAAGGAGTGCAATGGCCATATAAAAGTTAAAAAAAACATTAGCCATTGATTAGAAGGTTTTCTACGTATTTCTTGACAAACGCTCGTTCTTGTATCATAAATCGAAGAGATATTGGCAGCGATTGAGATTAAAACAAGGATATAACAGAATGAAAAGAAAAGGTTAAAACAAATACATTTCATTACGAAAACGATAGTTATCATAAAGATATTGATATTGACGGTATTAGTATTAATCCCAGGATTAAGTAATGCTTTTAATGAGGAAGTAATTATAATCGTGAGGATGGGGAGAATGATGATTGTTGAAATGATGATGATGATGGTGATGATGGCAATGAAGATGATGATGATAGTAAAGGTGATAATGCTTACGATAATATTAGTAATAACAACAATGGCGACAGTAAAGACAATGATGATAATGATGATAAAAGTAACAATGATAATGATAACGATAGTGGTGAGAATAATGATGCTGTTGATGATAAAGATAATTATGATGCTCATGATGATTATAATAATAATAATGATAATGATAATAAAAATAACTATTGATAATGATAATAAAAACAATGTGATGGGAATAACAATACTGCTACTAGTACAACTACTACTAATAGTAATACTAACGATAATAATGATAATATTAATGAAAAAAAAACAATAATGATAATAGTAATAATAATCATAATAACATTAATAATAATCATAAAAATAGAAATGATAGTGATGATGATATCAATAGTAGCAATAAAAGTAACGATGATAATAATCACAATGCTATTCAGAGTAATAAAGATAATTTTTTTTGATGATAATGATAATATTAACAATTAACAATGCTAATAGTAGTACTAACAATAATGATAATACTGACACAAGTAATAATAATTATAATAATATTAATAATGATAATGATGATATTAATGATAATGATGATATTAATGATAATGACAATGATGATAATAGCAATAATAATAATGATCATAATGATAATAGAGATAATAATAATAATGATAATTATAATAATATCCATAATGATAATGATAATAATAATAGTAATAATAATAATAATAATAATAATAATAATAATAATAATGATAATAATAATGATAATAATAATAATAATAATAATAATAATAATAGTAATAATAATAATAATAAAAAATAATAATAATAACAATAATAATGATAATTATAATAAAGATATTAATATTAACAATAACAAAAATAATGATAATAACAATTACAAAGATAACAATAATTATGCAATATGAATGATAATGATGATGATACTAATAACTGTCATTATTTTAATGATTACAATAATGATGATGATAATGATAATGACAATAACAATAATAATGACGAGAAGGATACTACTACTAATAATAATGAAAATGATGATAATTATGTTTATTAATAATGATAATAATAGTAATAGTATTAGTGGTTGTATTAGAAATAATATAATAATGATAATAATAATAACAAAAGAATAATGATAACTGTAATGATAACAATAATAACAGCAATAATAAATATAGTGATAAAAATTATAA
>NC_091559.1:21998696-22006196 GCF_042767895.1 Penaeus vannamei | reverse complement strand
TATTGCAAGTGATAACATTCTCAATATTCATCGTTAACGAAAATGCCGGTCGCCAGGAAGATACATACATACATATATATATATATATATATATATATATATATATATATATATATATATATATATATATATATATATATATATATATATTTATATATATATATATATATATATATATATATATATATGTATATATATATATATATATATATATATATATATATATATATATATATATATATATATATGTATATATATATGTATAGATAGATATAGAGATAGATAGACAGAGTGAGAGAGAGAGAGAGAGAAAGAGAGAAAGAGAGAAAAATAGACAGATAGATAGATAGATAGGTAGAGAGATATAGGTAGAGAGATATATATAGAGAGAAAGAGACAGAGCGACAGAAAGGAAGTGAGAGAGAAAGGAAGAGAGAGAGAGAAAGGAAGAGAAAGAAAGGAAGAGAGAGAGAGAAAGGAAGAGAGACAGAGAGAGAGAGAGAGAGAGACAGAGAGAGAGAGAGAGAGAGAGAGAGAGAGAGAGAGAGAGAGAGAGAGAGAGAGAGAGAGAGAGAGAGAAAGAAAGAGAGAGAGAAAGAGAGAGAGAGAGAGAGAGAGAGAGAGAGAGAGAGAGAGAGAGAGAGAGAGAGAGAGAGAGAGAGAGAGAGAGAGAGAGAGAGAGAGAGAGAGAGAGAGAGAGAGAGAGAGAGAGAGAGAGAGAGAGATCGGTAGGTCGATAAGAGAAAGAGAGAGAGAGATAGAGGGATAGAGATAGAGAGAGAGAGCGAGATAGAGAGAGAGAGAGAGAGAGAGAGAGAGAGAGAGAGAGAGAGAGAGAGAGAGAAAGGAAGAGATAGATAGATAGATAGATAGAGAGAGAAAGGTAAAAAGAAAAGATTTAACGTGAAGCAGTACATCCTGCCTTCAGATACTATTCTTCAGGACAGACAACACACAAAGTACCCCGTGAGCTTTAGACCCTGCAGCCTTATACCTTAGTATATGCAGTTGATATGGAATTCGGTAGGTTTTACCACATGCTATTCCACGTCAGATTCTTCCTTGAATATATTCCGCAATGACCTTGTAAAGAATGAAGAATGCCCAAGGACGACCATCAATCCAGGCGAGCGCGAGAATCCATCCATCATGCGGAGCTGACGAAGTTGCGAAAACGGACTAATTAGCTCGTGATGAAAGGTGGACAAAGCGGTTCGCCGAGAAGAGTGGTTTGCAAGAGAAGCAGGGAGTTCACTTGAGGAGAGAGAGAGCACTTTTTTACACTTATTACGTAACGAGTGAAAACAAATATTCTATAGATAATTATTCTTGTTAAATAAGTGAAAAAAAATATTATATAGATAATCATTCTTGTTAAATAAATGAAAAAAATTATATAGATAATTATTCTTGTTAAATAAGTGAAAAAAATTCTATAGATAATTATTCTCGTTAAATAACTGAAAAAAATCTATAGATAATCATTCTTGTTAAATAAGTGAAAATCTTTTTTATAGATAATTATTTTTGTTATTCTTTAAATAATTAGCAAAAAATGAAATGATGAAATAATAATACTAAAAAGGAGGAGAAGGAGGTGGTGGCGTTGGTGATAGTGGTGCTGGTAATATATTTTCTTTGTCTCAGACAATTTATATCCACTGGACGCTCAATAAAACTTTTATTGGCATTTGAAATGATTTAATAATCCGACGAATTTAGAAGCAGAATGACAAATTTGAAGGTTTAGATCAATGAAATATTCCATTCGATTTAGTGGAATAGTCATGACTCATTTCCATAAGGTCCAGAATCTGAAGGTTAAAGGATGGCGTGATCGCAGTGAAGACCTCAAAGGGAACGAGGAAAGAATGATAATGTCATAAAAGAGGAAATGACAAAAAAGAGCGTAACGTATACTCCAATTATGTTCACTCTCATTCATTAGAAAGGTACTTTTTGGGGAGATCCTTCGCGCTTTACATAATATAGGTTCTCATTGTAATTAATTGCCGGGGATACTAATTGCCAAGCGGACTCGGCTCGCCTAACAAGTCTGAGAAGGCTGGGGGGAGGGGGGGGCCCAGACATTCCGCGAGAGGCCGGCCGCTTCGTCCCTTCCCCGGGAGATCCACCTCAAAAGTCTTCATTCGAAATATAACATACTTCAGATATTTTACTTTGAGAGCAACGGCAGAAGCTTCAGCAGCAGCAGTAACAACGACAGCAAAAAACAACAACAATAGCAACAATAATAACAATAACAATAACAACAACAGTAATATCCCCTACAACAACAACATGCTTTGAATATTTCGCCTACAATAGAATTATAAGAAAAAAGAAGGAGCGATGAAGAATTAGAGAAAAAAAAGTTGTTCTGCAGACAGGCAAAGGCATCAATAGGCAAAGTGAGCAACGCAAAACAACTTGTTGGTGAAGTCGAATGCAAATAGGATCAGGCGTTTCCAAATTCTCAGGGGGCAAGGCAAGCATATCCTCAAGGAATCCTTTGAAGAAATCAAAGTTTGTGCAAATCTTGAGAAGGACTAGAAGAAGGAGAGGAAGAAAAGAAGACGAATTTGTAAAGTCCACCGGGGAAGTATATTCAAGTGTATTATTCATTCAAACTTGAAAGGAGGGAGTTGGAAATCGTCCGAGGAAAAAATGCAGAGAAACGTAAGGTACTTATGCTAAAATCTCGAGAAAAAGAGTTTTAAATCTTAAGCCGGAGTGTGTAGGAGTGGACGTGCAACTTGAAAGGAAACGGTTGAACATTATGCATATCTGACCCCAACCCCCTTTAAAAAAGGAGAAAAAATCTCTCTGAAATAATTGCGTATTTTCCTTCCACGTGGTTCTTTTTCTGCCGTCCGTAACATAAAGGCTCAAAAGGAAGAAAGGAATAAAGTAATCGAGAAAGTGAATTAAATAGAAATTTAAATAATTTTAATGAAAATTAAGAGCACTCGCTCTGACATATTTTTTTAGCAATGGTAAAGGTAATAATGGTAATGCTAATAACGATAACAAATAGTTATAATAATGATAATAATAAAAATAAGGATAATAATTATACAACTACAGCTACTAATAATAATGGTAATAAATAACAATGATGATACTGATGATAAAAAAGTAATGATAATAATGATAATAATAGTAAGGATAATGATAATAGTGATGATAATAATAAAATGACAATGATGGTAATTATGATAATACTATGAAAATAATAATTATGATAATATTGATGATAATGATACTACTAATAATAGTGATGTGATGATAATGATACCATAAACAATAATAATGAAAAGGATAACAGTAAAGAATTTAGTAATGATGGTATTGATAACGATAATGGTGATAAGGATGATAATATCTTTTTTATGATGATATAGCTAATACATAATAAAAAGATAAACTTAGCCGATGAATTATTAAAATCTGAACTAATAGGTTTGAATGAGATATAATTTCGTTGAACAATCTGCGAAATGAAATAACGTAACGAAGATAATCACCACAATAACCCATAAAAGATAATAGCGAACATTCGATTAAACTTAGAAATAAACAAAGATGTATTGAAAAAAATCTTACAATGGCTTATGGAAATGCGGTGATGAAATAAACTCAAACTTGGGACAGGGAGCAATAGAGGCGATGGATGATGATGGAATAGCCACAGGGAAGATAAAGGAAATGGATAGAGGGAGAGAGGGATTCGTCGGAGGAGAGAATATCGACAGGGCGAGGAAACGCGTTGACGTGCGCACACGCCCACATGCACACATGCACACACCGACATACACACAGACACGTATGTATAAATGCATACATATATATGTAAATATATATCTATATCTATATCTATCTATCTATCTATCTATCTATCTATCTATCTATCTATCTATCTATCTATCTATATATATATATATTTATATTTATATATATACATAAACACACACAAAACATAAACAAACACACTCAAAAATGTGTATATGTAAATAAATAAATAAATGTATATATATATATATGTACACACACACACACACACACACACACACACACACACACACACACACACACACACACACACATATATATATATATATATATATATATATATATATATATATATATATATATATATATATATATATATGCGCACATACACAAATGTATGATGTAAAATATATGTATAAAAATATAATACGTTTTTACATATATATAAATATATATAGGCTATAAGTATACGAATGTGTGAGGTGAGTATGCAAACACACACACACACACACACACACACACACACACACACACACACACACACACACACACACACACACACATATATATATATATATATATATATATATATATATATATATATATATATCATTGAGACCATATGGTAAGTATGCTGTACACGACTTCTAGGTGCTATGGAGAGAAACAAATTTGAATTTCGCGCTGCCACTTTGTTTACGTTTGACCCACTCCCTGTGCGTTTCCCTGGTACCGCGGACGCTTTGTTTCGCGACGCATCTCCGGCTACAATGGATAAGAGGAAACGCATCATGTCTTCTCGTCAACAAGCTTCTCCTTCCCGTAAATAAACCTTTATTTGCCCGTATTATGCGTTCGGTAGAACGATAAGAGGTGGGGGAATGTGTTTAAAAGGTGTTGACCGTGAATTTGTGCGGGAATATAGCCAAAATCATCGTGATAAGAGTTGGTGGCAGGCTGTTGAACCTGCATGTACAGTATTCTGTCCTTTGGGTCTTGGGGACAGTATTTCCGCTCAGTTTAAACTTGGACGTTTAAATGTTGCATTTCGCGATATTTTTAATTTCAGTGGTTTTTATAATGGTCCTAGGCATATTGTGAACAACTGCAAATAAGTAAAGATGAAGAAAACAATAATATCAATGCAATATTCCATAAAACAGAAATATCACGTGAGTTAGAGGATTACTTGTACAGTTTACTAGCCATCCGGCCTACCGACGGACAGTATTCTGCGGTAGATGAATGATGATAGGTAATCAAGAGAGCTAATAATGATGCCTTAGTTAATATGCATGGGTCTCTGTATGATTATGTAATCTCAGTAACAGCAACAATAATGAAGTAGTTGATTATTTTAGGCAGTTCATTTATAGAGGAACGATGATTGATTTTTAATATTTTTTGTCATCCGGGGGAGGTTGACTGGGATTTTAGCGACATTTGTAATGGTGAAGATGAAGAATGGATGCCCTCGTCATGGTCTTTACAGCCAGGCCTTTCAAAATTACAGCAGGAGTGAAGAAGAAAACCAAGAAGAAGTAGCAGGAGGAAATAAAGAGGAACATGTTTCGACTTAAGATATCTTTTTTAGCATGATTGTTTTTTTTTTCTCAACAGCATCTGACTTGGCCACTCCGGCTGAGCAGAGATTAGTTACGCCACTGAGACCTGTAGAGAATTTTAAAGGTTATCTTGATGAGGAAATCATCGAGAAACAGGCACAGGCTACTAACCAAAGAAATATAGTAGAGCATGGTGGGTCATTGCATATTACTAAAAAACAAATGTCATTATTTATTGGCATTATATATATATATATATATATATATATATATATATATATATATATATATATATATATATATATATATATATATATATATATATATGTGTGTGTGTGTGTGTGTGGTTGGTATGCCAAGACTTAGAATGTATTTGGAGAGCTAGAAGTGAATTTTTTTCTTAGGAAAAGAAGTTTTTCATTTACTTGCAGCTTATTACTCTTCTGCACATGCTTTACTTTTAATTGTTAATTGTTTGAAACTCCTTTTATGACCTGAAACTTAATTTTCCTCTTTTTTAGTCCTCTAATTCTTGGATTTTTTTTTGCTATTCAGTTGCTTGCAACTCCTTACTGTATGTTAGTAGTGCATCTTATATATATATATATATATATATATATATATATATATATATATATATATATATATATATATATATATATATATTTTTTTTTTTTTTTTTTTTTTTTTTTTTTTTTTTTTTTTAAATATAATATTGACAATAATGATGTTGACGATGATAATAATGATGATGATGATGATAATAATAATAATAATAATAATAATAATAATAATAATAATAATAATAATAATAATAATAATAATAATAATAATAATAAAAAATAATAATGACAATCAAAATCATTCTAATAATAACGATAATAATAATAATAATAATAATGCCAGTAATGATGATGATAATAATAATAATAATAATAATAATTATAATAATAATAATGATAGTAATGATACTACTACTACTACTACTACTACTACTACTACTAATAGTAATAATATAAATATATATAATTATGATAGTCAGTAATGATAATGATAACAATAGTAAAAAGAAATGAAAAACGAACGAACCCAAGTTGGAAGGAAAAGAAGAAAAAGATACACTTGCTGGAAATATTGAGTAAAAGGATGAAGACGAAAAAGAAAGCGAGGGGAGGAGAGGCGTGGGAACGTACCAAAGTCTTTGCCTCCGGTGGGACAGCTATTAGCATTTCCAGCTTATGATTCATTCACACACACACACACACACACACACACACACACACACACACACACACACACACACACACACACACACACACACACACACACACACTTCGTACGAAGAATGAAGTTTCCCTGATTGTAGATTTTTGAAAAGGGAAGAGAAAGAGAAAGAAAATAGAATAAAAATTATGAGGAAGAGGAGGCGGAGGAGGACGAGGACATCTGAAATGGAAGTAATAGATGATGGGGAAGGAGAAAGAAAATATGACGCTAAGATAATGATGTGGTTATGCTTATAAGAACCAACAATACCATTTTCATGATAATGTTAATAGGCGGAGTAATGATACTAATGGGAATAACATCGCTAGCATCAACAACAATAACAGTAATGATGATGATTTCCTCCTCTTGGTTTATTCCTGGTAGAATTGCCTTCTCTCCCTTTGGCCTTCGTGAGCTTGTGCAGTTCATGGGCGCGGCGAAGGGGAAAGAACCGAGCTCCTTCCTTCATACAAAAGCGTAGCCTGATTCATTTCTCTCACACAGCTTTCTTTTCCTTTCCTTTGGTGCAATTTCCAATCCCTTTACTCGGGGCTCCTTTGCGGTCTTATTCCTGGCCATGGAAGTCATGATACGGGGATTCTTTCTCTCCGGACGGCTCAGGCCCTTGTTAGCAGTGGCTTCGTTTAAACCGCTTGTCTGCTTCGCCTCTGAGTCATTTTGTGTGGCCTAACCCGATATATCTTTTTTGTAGATATCTGCCAAAGGGATTGCTCCACCACTGCTATGTATTGAACTCACGCTCCAAGATGCTGTGAAATAGCATCTAATTATCTAAGATGTTATCAGGTCCCAGTTATTTGCCTCTTTTTATTTTCCTTAATGATATGTCACTTCCTGTACCTCTCTTTCATCA
>NC_091559.1:21987390-21990696 GCF_042767895.1 Penaeus vannamei | reverse complement strand
TCTCCATCTCTCCGTCTCTTCTTCTCCCTTTCCCTCTCTTTTTCTCCTCCCCCTCCCTCTTCAGTCGCCCGTTCTCTCTCTCTCTCTCCCTCTTCCTTTCCCTCTCTATTTTTTCTCCCTCCCCTCCCCTCCACCTCTCTCTCTCTCTCTCTCTCTCTTTCTCTCCCCTCTCGCCTCTCTCCCTACCGCAGGATGGGAGGTCTGGCGTGGGGACGGAGTGGGGTGGGGTGGGAGGGTTGGGGGGCTGAGCGAACGAGGGTTTTGCTAGACTCGATATTTTCTTGCAACAGAGTTTATCATCGGATATAAACCGAAAAGGTGGTGACGATAAAGTTGGAGAGAAGGGAGAAGAAAAGCCGAGAACAGAGAAAATGAAAAGAGGGAAGAAAGAGAAAATAAGTCTGCGGCTTTTATGTACGCTTCTGTATGTGTGTATATTTTTTACTATGTAGATCTCGTGAACTTGGGACGAGAAGTGATAGACATGATAATAAAATGAAAAATGACATATGAAAATACATTAATAAGAATGCAAATACAGACCACGAAAATTACACTGATTATCATAACATTTACACAGACAATAAAATGTTGCAGAGAAACGCAAGAAGTCTCTTACCCACAGCATCCTACACGTGAAGCAGCCTCATGCAAATCTTCCAGAGCAACATCCATGTATATTTAACAGCATGGGAAAAGGTAATGTTGAGCAGCAGGGATATACGAAGGTTGTGTACGAGGAAAAAGCCTTATTGGCACATTATCTGTAGCAAAATCAAAATATGAAAACGATGAAAATGTCACAGTGATGCAAGGTCTTTATGCGAAGTCAGTTCATATCGTAAGTGAAATCAATCGGGCAAAACAATTTTCCACAAGCAGAATCATTTTCACTTTCACTGCAAGTCAAATCAAGTGGGGCTAAAATATGCAAATCTAGATATGCCAATGGTGTCTTTCGACTTTATTCTGTATTCATTTCCTGTCAGGGAGGAGAGGCTCGATACGACAAGATGTTTAAAGCAATAACCGCCCCTATCTCCCTTGTCGATAGAGCCCATATTGTTGGAGACGACTTCAAGAGAGGTATCAGGATTAAGACTAAAACATATACACCAGCGGCTACTCCATTCCCATCCCAGATTAACGCGTTTAAACTCTAAGGAAAAATACCCCTCTTTCATTTACAAAAAGGGGACTCGCGAAGTGGGTGATGGATGTAGGAATCTCGTGCTTTGGATAATAAACTTGTGGCTTAACGTATGATGCTCTACGTCTTGCTGCTGATTAAAGATAGTTTTGACATCTGGGCAGTACCAAGGTAAAAAAAAAAATTCATGAGGAGTGATAATAACAACAATAATCCTGCAACTGCTTCTTCCATTGCCATTACTTTAGCTTCGGGAATGGATATGAGGATGAATAAATGAACATGGTGAATGCGATGATGAAAATAATGATTAAGATGGCAATTTGGGCAGTGACGAAGATAACTATAATGATCAAGTTGGTAAAACTCTGACCCTAGATAAAAAGGTGATGATTGTCAAAATAAAAATTGCAACAATATTGATAAACAGTATTGATGCAGATAACGAGAATCGTAGTTCTGGCCGGAAAAACGAAGATTTCTGCTAAACTGGATACGGTAATTAACCCTTTTGTCGGTACACAAAACTTTCTACGAACGTAACACTTTTTGAATAACTTCTTCGTCATTTTTTTCCTTTCTCTTTCTGTTTACTGTAATTCCTTCCGTACCCAAAGAAGTTGATGTGTTTATGAAGCCAGAATTACTAACTTTGAGGATCGGCTTTTTAGTTGTTTTTCTATTTGCATTAAGTTGAAAATTTAATTTCACAGTGGATTAAGAATGAGGTTAAGAACAAACACATGATGTTAGTGTATATATATATATATATATATATATATATATATATATATATATATATATATATATATATATATATATATATATATATATATATGTATGTATATACACACACACACACACACACACACACACACACACACACACACATACACACACACACACACACACACACACACACACACACACACACACACACACACACATATATATATATATATATATATATATATATATATATATATATATATATATATATATATATATATATACACACACACACATATATACACACACACACACACACACACACACAAACACACACACATATACATGTATATATAAACGCACACATACACATCTGTACTTGGCCGGGGTGCCTCTTAAAGCAGCAGAAATCCGAAAGATCCCGATGTCTCACGGATGCCATGATGTCCCTGGCAAACTCGCGCCTCAGAAACGCTCCGACCGCCCATAAGGGGATTTTCAGCTGATGTAGATGGTCGGAGTAAGGAAGGTAATTGAAGCTCATTAAAATGTCCAGGCTTTTTGATGGAGCCTCTAATTTCCTATAATCTAATTTTCTATTCAAACTCTAACTGACAAATGCCAAAGTGGTAAATTCACTGATCGGATGAAGATCATCCGTATGCAGAGTATTTCCTCCCGGATGCATCAAATACCTTTAGTTTGGTGAATACGTAACACTTTGTCCCCTCACTGTGAAACGATTTTTTATGTTAGTGAACCATTTGATATCTTCATTAATAACCAATTGAAACATTGATCTTAGGGACGCAACTCATGTTGTCGTAATTCATTTTCAAAGTTCTGTGTGTCGGTTAATTTGATGTGTGCCCTCCCCCCCTCCCCCCCAAAAAAAAAGGATTTGCAATTCTTATTTGGAACCCCTATTACGAAAAATGACACTTGTTCTATGAAAGTGGGATATCTAAATAGGACACAGTTTACCTGGAGTGGAACTTACGAAACACTTCGATTTCCTGTTTAGTCACAAATGCACACTGCATTTCTGATATTTCATTGTTCCATTTGACTGCGACCTGGAAATCTGCATCCCTTCTAGTATTCGAGCTGTTTATAGCAACTATATTCAATAATGAAATGTTGCCTTAACCTGATTGGTTATGATATCTAAGGTCATGTCGTACACACATTTGTAGATTTTCTCATGTAGAATATTGCCCTCATCGAACGTTATTAGGATTGACACTAGACCGACGACAAAGCCTCCGGGCGAGTGAAGTGGTAACGTGTCGACCTCTCGTCCGAGGGGTCGGCGGTTCGCGCCCCGCCCAGGCGCGAGAAGTTCAATTGTCGCCCGGAGGTTACTGCTGTGGCTGGGCACCACGACGGGTAAGGACTAAGCTCCGCCGCAATGAAGTTCTACCTCG
>NC_091559.1:21974890-21982390 GCF_042767895.1 Penaeus vannamei | reverse complement strand
CGTTAATTTTTAGGTGGTAGCAGCGATTTTCGATGTCGACTGAAATATATATATATTTTTATGTTACCTTAGAAATCGGCAATTGTGACGCAATGACTAGAGATAATAAAAAAATGAGGTTGTTTTCTGGAAGCTTACCAAATTTCACATAAGATGAGACCAACCTTCTTTTTTTCGGAATAATTTAAAAAATCCGGCAAGCGTCCAAAAAACGATAATGAAGAAATTTTCCATACAAATAACTAAACATGTTATTCATATGGTGTATTTTCTTTTCTTTATGTTTTCATCATACATAGTTTGATCTATAAGCAAAACATTTCGAAAATGCAAACCTTCACCCCCCCCATGGAGGGTAGTTTTGCCAAATGGAATATCAATTAGACTAAGACAAACCTCAGTTGAAATTTTATTCAAATCTGTTCGTAACTTTTCGAGTTAGAAAAAAAAAAATCCAAACCATGGTCCGCATCCCCACCAAACTGCAATAAGCGTCTAAGTTAGGTTAAAACTCACCTTTGGTTAAAGTCTCGTTAAAATATGTTCATAACTTTTAGAAATACTAGAAAACACAAACAAACACAAACAACAAATAAACAATCAACAAACAAACAAAGAAACAAACGGAAGTAAGAACATAAATAAACTAAAGGTCATGGGGTACACGAAAATTATCTATATGTGCTCATATACCTTATATACATACTTTCACATCGCCATGTAATTGTTTTTCGTCTTTCCATAGGGTGTTTTTGTTTAGTCCTTTATTTACCACCCTGGCTAACTGCACAGGCGTGGGCAAGCTGTGGTACATTTGATACATGGTCAAAGCATTATATAATAGTATTACAGTGTAAATCTAGATCATAAAATTATTACGGTCTAAAATATATCATTTAAAAGAAAAGAACAATCAGTAATTTATCTACTCATCTACCAAGCCGGCGTACGGCTTGGGCGTATGTGATACTACATTCCAAATTTAGGATATAACATAATTATATCTTCCAAGACATCAGATGATATGAAGTAGTTACATAGTTCTCCATACCTCATGCTAGGTGGTCTGAAAGGCTGTATTACATGGCACTCAGAGATATAATGTACAAGTGTTCGCTTATATTCTTCATTGCATAATTTACACTTCGTTTCTTCAACATTACAGGCTGTACTGACCTGCCAGTACAATCTATATCCCAGCCTGATTCTTGCGGTCACAATATCACACTGTCTTGTTTTTGTTTTGTATAAACCATAGATGAATACATTTTGCATAAACCCGTCATAGTGCTTTATGCTACAGCTTTCAGGCCGTTGAGAATTAATCAAGTCAGACAAGTCCTCGTTGAAGGAAGTTTTAATTATGTGTGAAATCCTAGCAAGAGGTACTCCAAGATCTATATCCACACTTTGCTTGTCACATGCTGATTTTGCTAGGCGGTCAGCATGATCATGCCTGGGGATTCCAACATGCGATGGTATCCACACAAAACGTATGTCATGGCCTCGTTCTTTTGCATGATACACATTTATCCTTATGTCATTTGCAATATTTCCTGCACCTTTGTCTAGTGTGTTCAATGCCTGGAGAGCACTCTGTGAGTCACAGAAAATGACTCCTGAGCCTTGACTTAATAGAAATTCGGTGGCTATGAGCATTCCTGCCAACTCAGTTTGCGTAGTGCTAGCCCAGTCATGAACCCGCCTCAGCTTTCTCTGCCCCCTCTCTTCGGTCGCCGCCAGCCTGTACGCAGGACCGCGTATAAGCTTGCGAATTTCAAGGCCCTTGTCATGCCATATCCACCACAGACCCCGTCCGAAGCCTCCACAATACCAAACCTACAGTCATCTCCCGCAGAAGAAGGTAGAGTGAGGAAATGCACATTTTTGGGGGGAAGATCCGAGCTGGATATGTTAGTGCTGCAAAATGTTGTATTTATATACAACAAAAGCGCATCCTGCTCTACTCCCAGACTGCAAGGATCCATCAGTGTAGCATTCATACGCATTGGGCATAGTTTCAAGGTGCTCATTGATAATTGCTAAAACATACTGCTTAAGAACAGCAGGGGGGGACACTGTCTTTTTTGGGGGCAGTTGTATAAAATACACTTAGGTCCGACATTTTCCACGGTGGAGCAGAACGTCCATGTAGGGTCTTAGTTATGGATATGTTCAGCTGAGACAAGTGCTTACATGTTACTTGTTACCATGGATTTGAATTTGAATCGATGTTGCCATTCAAAGTTAGCTCCACTATTCTATGTTTTAGTTGTCTTTGGAACTCTGTACAATAGAGGGGTTCTCTTATAGCTTTGACGCTAAATGTGGTGTTTATGTATAATATTCTTTCATAGACAGACGGCAAATTAAGTTCTGTTCTCATATTCACAATCCTCGTTGTCTTAGGAGCACCGAGAATAAGCCTCATGGCCTCATTTTGTACAATTTCTAAACTAGCCAACTCTGATTCCTTGTATAATACTAGGTGCAATGCATGATAATCTATGACCAACCGTATGTATGACAGGTAAAAGAGTCTAGCAATATTGACATTAATACCATGGTCTTTGCCGACAAGTGTCCTAAGTGGCTTCAGACGTTCCTACAGCCTTTTCTTCAGGTTTTGTATGAACTCTGCATCATTAACAGCTACCCCGAGATATTTGTATTGGTGACAGAGATCTAGCTCAACGTCATTGATGTGAAACCTTGGCAGAGGGATTGTTTTAGGGGTAAGTGCCTTGTTTTTTTCAGTCGATATTATCAAGCCACACTCTATAGCCCTTGCTGAAAGCACATCAAGGATCTGTTGCATTCTCTCCTCGGATGAGGATTTAATGCAAATATCATCGGCATAGCAAATAATGGAGTCATTGCCCTCAAGTGGTATATCGCCTAGTAATCTATGCATTAGGATGTTAAATAGCATGGGACTAAGTACGCCTCCCTGAGGTGTGCCGAGTTCAAACATTTTTGCATGAGTACTCTTAACACCCCTGAAGAAAACCTTAGCCGATCGATTGGATAGATACATTTGAATCCATGTTAACAGTTCTCCCTGAATACCAAAGCCAGGTAGTTGCTCAAGGATCATTTCTCTGTTTGCAATATCAAAGGCAGATTGAAAATCAAGAAATACGGTTTGCATGCCTGGTATTGAGTTTTTTAAGTATTCTGCAAAACAATACTGACTGCTACATCCTGGGAGAAATCCATACAGTCTGTGGGATAACTTAGCATGTATACGGTACATGAGTCTGTTCAGAATTATTCTTTCAAGTACTTTGCACAGACAGGAGGTCAAGGAAATTGGTCTGTATTTGTCAGTGTTGGATTTGGGTATAGGGATGATTAAACTTTTAGTCCAGGAGCTTGGGAGGATTCCTTGTAATAGGCTGAGTCTATACAGGTGTAAGAGTGGGTTGCCTGGCACCTGCGCAATGAGGCGAAGAATACTGTAAGTAATGCCATCCTCGCCAGGGGCTGTTGCCTTGCCTTTCACAAGGGCATTTCTTAGTTCCCACTCGGTTATTTCGGCAAAGTCGGATGGGTCAATAGCAGCACAGGCTACTGCTATATTGAATTTTCTATCTATTTTTGACTTGTCGAGGTGATCTTTTATCCCTTGTGGAAGTGAGCTCAGCTGAGAGTTTTCAGCCCACTGCTCCAGCAGCATATTAGCCTGTTCTTGTGGGCTGTGAAACTGCGGTGTTGTGGGAGCTTTACCTGTCAGCCTATTAATCTTTCTCCATACATCAGCCATGGAAGTTTGACTATTGATGCTTTTCAAAAAATATTTCCCAGTGCTTACTACGAATCTCAGTTTTTAGTTCTCTGAATTCTTTATTGGCTTTAAGAAACTGAATAAGATTGTCTGACGTCTTATTATCTTTATAGAAATTGGCAAGCTCCTGAACTCGCCGATGTTCCTTGGCTAGAATTGGGTCATTGATCCACCTCGGAGCATGGGAGGCTTGGGGGCTCTTTTTCTTCGAGAGTTTTCGTGAACAGACCCATGTGTTATAGTAGTCAGTGACAACTTTGATTAAATCCTGAGAGAAATTTTCAACTGTTGTTACTTCATATGTGTTGTACCAATCAAAGAAACGTGCCTTGAAGTGATGCTCCAGGCCCGGTGGGATGATTATTCTAAGCCTAGGTGTTTTAGGGGCTGAGTTGCTATCAACAGTATAGTCAGTTCGGATTGCAAAGTGGTCACTAACTAATTCTCGTACGAGTGAAGTACAGACATTACCATGAACTAGATTTTTGCCAAATACGTAATCTAACCTGCCACCTCCCAAATGAGTTTCTATTTCTGTGTCATATACTGTCAGTGATCTACTTTTTTTTTTTAGTTTAGTCCTTTATTTACCACCCTGGCTAACTGCACAGGCGTGGGCAAGCTGTAGTACATTTGATACATGGTCAAAGCATTATATAATAGTATTACAAAATAAATCTATATCATAAAATTATTACGGTCTAAAATATATCATTTAAAGGAAAAGAACGATCAGTAATTTATCTACTCATCTGTCAAGCCGGCATACGGCTTGGGCGTGGAAAGGCAATGTAACATTTAATATGTGGTCATGTGATACTACATTCCAAATTTAGGATATAACATAATTATATCTTCCAAGACATCAGATGATATGAAGTAGTTACATAGTTCTCCATACCTCATGCTAGGTGGTCTGAAAGGCTGTATTACATGGCACTCTGAGATATAATGTACAAATGTTCGCTTATAATCTTCATTGCATAATTTACACTTCGTTTCTTCAACATTACAGGCTGTACTGACCTGCCAGTACAATCTATATCCCAGCCTGATTCTTGCGGTCACAATATCACACTGTCTTGTTTTTGTTTTGTATAAACCATAGATGAAAACATCTTGCATAAACCTATCATAGTGCTTTATGCTACAGCTTTCAGGCCTACTATTAATGAAATGTTTGAATTCTTCCCCATTACTATTACGCTGGCTGTCTCCAAAGTGTGGGTGCCTTGCATTAAGGTCGCCCATGCATAACGTGCCTTGGTTGTGAAAATTGGGTAAAGAACAAGCCAGAAATTTTGACGATCTAGCATATATATTATATAGTGAAAAATACCCAGAGGCAGTCTGAATTTTTAAATGATGATATTGAACATCAGTGTTCTCGGATTTTTTAACTAATTTATGTGGCAATGTTACCTTCACATATGTCAACAATCCAGTCATAGCTGTATTCACATAATGATAACCCTTAATTGAAGGTGCAATTTTCATTTTAGCAGCAGCTGCAAAAGGTTCTTGCATGCAAATCACATCAATATTATATTTACGAATATAAAACTCTAGGTCACTCAGCCGAGGCTTAGTACTACGCATATTCCATGATATTAATTTAATTGTGCGTATATCCATATGTGAGTAGTGTATTATTATGTAATCTGTACTTCATGCGCTTATATCCATTGATATTACGGAAATTAGGTTCACATAAGAAACATATAACTTCATGAATAATGTAGATTCTGTTACAGATGATTGTCCTAAGCTTAAAAGTACTTTTAACCATGTCATATATTAGGTCTTACCTTTGTCCCACTTCTTAGCACAGTCTCCTCGGTTGTTGTGCCGGGTGTACCTGGGGGGCTGGTGACGTCACTGGACTCTTCGTTTGACTCGGTGCTGCAGGGATCTTGGTAGTGTTCGTCGCTGCTGTCAACACTGACACGCCCACTCTGGTTATCAGCTCTGATGTCCTGACATCGTATCTGCTCGCTCGTTTCTTTAACACTAATAGCAGCACTAGTATCTCGGCAATGACAGTCCCTGTTCATTTTTTCCTTGTCCTGTCTCAAGTTATTGTTTTCTTGTCTCAGAGCTTTGATTTCCTTTAAAAGCTCCTGCACATTTATGTCACTATGGTCAGCTGGCGTGACGTCACTTCTTCCACATGGTTGTGCGGGGGATTCCCCGGCCAGGCCTGAGGTCATCCCTGCCCAAGGGTGAGGGACGGCCGCCTCGGCGGGCGCTTGGGGGGGGAGGGGGGTCGCGGTCTTGAGCTCTGTGATGATTAGCATCATCTTGTCAACCTGCTCCTTCAACAACGCAACCGTGTCGCGTAATTCGGCTACCTCTGCATCCCCACTCGCCGACAGCCCCGGGAAGTCTCAGCGGCTGGTGACGTCACACACGGCACGGTTGGGCACTCCCCCGGCACGCTGGCCGCGGGTTGGGTTAGGAGGGCCGCGCTGGTCACTCGCGGTCGGTGCCGGGGCCACAGGAGGAGGGGGGGGGAGGTGCCAGGGCAGGGAGGGCTGTGCACCCCCCAGTGCCAGGCAGTAACACCTGCCTTCCCACACCTGAAGCAGGATGGGACGAAGCTCGGTGCATCTGCAGTAGGCTCTCGCCCTGCAGCCCTGCGAGGACACTCCTTGGCACTGTGTTGCTCGCCACATGCTGCGCAGCGTGCCTTATCCTTGCAATACTTAGCTAAATGGCCGCTTCCCATACAGTTGTAGCATATGACAGGGGATGCCCTCCATGGCCGCACGTGGCTGGTGGGCATGTACTTTCCGAAGAATTTGTATGTACTTGGAGGGGGTTGCTCTCCTTTCCATAGGATGCGGATTCGGTTTAATGGTTGCCCATCCTTGTACACTCGAATGGCCTTGTGGACTCCATCGAGTGTATATGCGTTGTCAAGGTCAAGGTCCTTGTTATAATGTGTGACGAGGTATTCGTCATATTTTTCCGATTTCTTCTTTTCATCGCATGATTTGAAGGTAATACCTCCAATAAGTCCCCTAGTAAGGTTTTCTATATAGCTCTGCTGGGAGTGGGCGACATAGATATATGGCGATGAGAGCGTGTCCCCTCTCACAAGGTCAATGGGTGTACCCCGTAGGTTCGAAGAGGGGTTGCCAAGGTCCTGTAGCCATTTCATTTTTTCTTTTTTCGTGGTGCCTTCAGGGAAGGCGAGACGGACGTAGTCTTTCCTCAGTGCGAGTGGCGTCTTGATAGCGTTAGTTGGCTCTCTTTTCTTTCTCTTTTTCGGGCCCACTAACGTGAAGCCGTCACCTCCTTGGTCAGCGTCGGCGTCACCCACCTGGGCATCACCGTCATTTCGTGCCTCTTGCATGGCGATGGGTTCAGCGGGCCTGTCCACTGAATTACAGGCTGAAGCGCACTTTTCAGCCGTGGGAGGGGTGGGACAGCTATCCCCCGTGTCCTCCCCCTCAGTGTTTACTTTGCGGTGTTTACTTTGCGGTTTTCCCCCATCGTGAGGGTGGTGACCGCGGCGCCTGGCTCGCCCGCCTCGTGACAGGTGAATTATGGCGCTCGGGACAACGGGGCACTCAGCTCCAACGGTCACTAACACAGTACTTGGCACTCGGCGGAGGAATGAATTCAATTGAATTCAAACATTTAAAACATAACCATATTCACATCACTACTCTCATGACGTCTCAATTGCGAGGTATATGCGCACTTAA
>NC_091559.1:21952390-21957390 GCF_042767895.1 Penaeus vannamei | reverse complement strand
ATGCGAGGATGGCCTTTGCTGAAGCGCCGTGGCTGTAGTATCACAGCAGAACTTTGTTATTCGTAATTACACAGGTTAAGGAATGCGTGTGATTTTTTTTTCCTTAGAGAACATAATGAAAACACGCTCAACAACAGTATACATGAAAATTACTAAGCATGCAATCTACCGAAGCGTATAAGGCCATGGCTGTTCTGACTACACTAGGGAGCCATGAATGATGAGAGTCAGATTTCAAAGCTCCAACAATTATATAGTATTTATAAACATGATATATTTATCTTTATCAAAGATATGGACAGAATATAAAAGATTTTGTAGAGGTCAGGGATTCTTCTTTTATGACTGAAGAGAAAATACATTTTTTGCAGATTTCTTGTAACAAATTTGTTTTGCTACTGAATTAGCTTTTATGAAATGATAATGAAAGGCCTTTTCTTTTAGATGTATTTGAATATCTATCTATCTATCTCTCTCTATATATATATATGTAGGCCTAATTCAGTTGTAGTCAGATTAGCTCTATAATTTTGTCTTTTTTCATTAGAAAATAATAAAATGATAAAAAAATAATAATTTTAAAAAATAACTCGTGATATAGCAAAATTAAGATTAGGTCAGTAATTTTGGATAATTTTCAGTATAATGATATTGGCATAAGATCAAAGGGATGATAATTTTTATGTCATTTATGTACTCCTAAATGTACCTTTTGAAAAAAAATAAATGCATATGCTTCAGCTGAATTAAAGTTAGCTCTTCAATTTTGGTTCCCTTTCAGAAAAGTAAACAAATTTTAAAAGGAAATAACAATGATAATAAGAAGAACAAATAGAACACAAATAGATTTCATCAAGAAACCAGGAAGATATCATTTACTTTGTTCATTCAAAAATCTTTTCTTCTATAATGATTTTCAAATAGAATTATGTTATCTATTGTTTATATGCTTTATATTTCTCAGTCTGTTCATATGCTTTGTGTTTGTGTGCGTGTGTGTGTGTGTGTGTGTACAGTGTGTGTGTGTGTGTGTGTGTGTGTGTGTGTGTGTGTGTGTGTGTGTGTGTGTGTGTGTGTGTACATATACATCATGTTAAATTATGAATGTACAAGTTTTTTCAAAGTGATCATTTTATTCTTACGATGATAAAGCTTTACAAAATATAAGCACAAATAACATCATTCTATTTGAAGATTATTATAGAAGAAAAGGTAATGTTATGGAATGTACAAAGTAAATGATATCTTCCTGGTTTCTTGCAAAATGTAACTTTTTTACTTTCCTTTGCTGTCCCAAGAGTTACTCGGGAAATGATGATGAAATCCATTTGTGTTTCTTCTTATCATTCTAATTCTCTCTCTCTCTCTCTCTCTCTCTCTCTCTCTCTCTCTCTCTCTCTCTCTCTCTCTCTCTCTCTCTCTCTCTCTCTCTCTCTCTCTCTCTCTCTCTCTCTCTCTCTCTAAAAAAAAAAAAAAAAAAAAAAAAAAAAAAAAATCATTAATTTGTGTATTTACGAATTACAAAGTTCCGCATGCGGCGATATCACAGCCACGGCGCTTCAGCAATGGTTATCTTTACGTCTTTATTGATATTCATGTTTGCTTTTATGTAATTATTCATTTGTGTGTGTTGTCCCTGCACAACAGAGTATTTCGCCAAAGAAAAAATATATCTGCATACATTTTTATGTATTAATAAATATTTAGTAAATTGATATCCGCAAATCAACGATGTAAACAGACGACCGATACATTTTTGTCTCAGACACTTTTGAGACAGTCTTCAATTTTATTTTCAGAATTGTCTGAGAACTTTCATGGATGCCGGCCCAGGAAAGTTCTCAGCCTTTTTTCTTCCTAAATATAGAAACTTTGAATGGACACATCTCAACCCCATTAATCACAACCCACTTTATGCAATTACAGGCGATCATTAAACTGCAATAATCTTCCGCCAAACCAAAGATATCAATGCGGAGCGGTGGTCGGGCTCGTTATCTGCCTGCAGCTCTATACATAGACGAGGCGCGTTCCACCCGCTGCCCTGCTCTCAAGGGGATCCGTGAAAGGGAGAACCCGTCCTTGGGTGGCGTAGGTGCTGGCCGCTAACCCATGGCCGCTACAGATTGATTAGATCACCAAAGAAATGTTAGAGGAGGGGAGGGCCTCGGACTGGAGGCGTGCCAGGAGAGACCTCGGCCGCGGAGGAGATGGAGGCAGCGCTGTGGGATAGATTGATATACGGCGTACATGCATTCAGATATACATAATTACGTATATATACATACATACATTTATATATATATATATATATATATATATATATATATATATATATATATATATATATATAAATATGTGTGTGTGTGTGCGTGTGCGTGTGCGTGTGTATGTATGTATGTACTGTACACACACAAACACACACACACGCACATATACATACATATGCTTATACATACATGTATAGATATATGTATATGTAATATTCATGTATATATACATATATAAGGATATATACAAATATATGTATATATATGTATATATATGCTCACACACACACACACATACACACACACACACACACACACACACACACACACACACACACATACATACATACACACACACACACACACACACACACACACACACACACACACACACACACACACACACACACACACACACACACACACACACACACGCATATATATATAGAGAGATGAACATACAGAAACAAGCAGACAATCAGACAGAGAGAAAACGAATTCATTAGTAAGTAAACTCCGGCCGCCATTAGCGAATGCAGAGTTTAGCCGACCGCCGAAAATCAATGCCTCGCGACCGAATGACTGAGGAGAGTGCTCGGGAGTCGAACATGACAGAGGAGATGTGTCCGCTCATGTCACTGGCGATACAACAGCGCCAGAGTGGATCATTCAGCATAAAGTGCGTTTGGTGTTCTGACATGGCGGCGGCGGCGGCGGCGGACGTGACGCAAACACGAAGGCCATTGGTGTTTGTGTTGTCTTTGATTGGAATTGTTTGCTTGTTTGTTTCATTTGTTTTAATAGGGGATGGATGCTGCTTAATGGAGTTTTTATTTATTTATTTATTTCTAGTTTCTTTTTTTGTACAGCGGAATAGTGAAATTCACCAAACACCCTTATAAACAAATAGAAAATGTGGCCCATCACAATGAAGAATGAATTAATCATTGAAGAGAAAAATAGATAATTAAAAAGATAACCATGTAAATAAACCTGACAGACAAGCAAAGTAAACTAGACAAATAAGCAAAAATAGACTAATAAACAACTGTTTGGACAAACGTGCAATAAAACAAAATAGCAATCATAAAAAATAATTCCAAATTTATATTCCAATCGCACAAAATCAGATAATAACCCCCTCCACCTAAAGAAAAAATTCTACAGAAAACGTGAGAAAACGTTTTGAACTCATCCATCGCCGCCCACATTCCACGGGCGTTCAAAGAGCGGGGCGTGAACAGATGAATTATTATTATTGGAATTCGGTAATGAGGGAATATTGATTAAATGCGAGACCGCAACAAAAAGAAAAAAAGAAAAGATGTAGACGTGATAACGACGAAGGCTGACAAATGAAAAGGAGACAAAGTTCTCTCTCTTTGGCGGGTGATTGATAATTTCGCTCAAATAAATGTGTTCTGCGGTCTTTCTCTGCGCGCGTTTCCGGTGATTATCAATTGGCGCGAGAAGGATTAACTGTGCGTGTCCATTTTTTTTCTTTTGTTTATATATATTCCATTTCCTATTGGATTTTTACATGGACGATCCAATACCGAGATGAGGGATTTACTATCAATATGAAAGACCTAAATAAGGAATCTAATTCGAGAAAGAGCTATATAACAAGAAAAAAATAGCGATATGCTTTCAGAATGAGCGATCTCATATCCCAATGAACGATATGCTTTCAAACTGAGCGATCTGATTTCAAAATTAGCGATACGATTTATGAGTATATCTAATCTCAAAGCGCTTCATTTTTCAAAATAAGCGATAGGATTAAAAGAGAACAGTCTAATTCCAAAATCGAGCGATTTAATCGAATTAAAAATCGAGCGATCTTATTTCAAAACGAGCAATCTTATTTCAAAACGAGCGATCTAATTTCAAAACGAGCGATCTTATTTCAAAACGAGCGATCTTATTTCAAAACGAGCAATCTTATTTCAAAACGAGCAATCTTATTTCAAAACGAGCGATCTAATTTCAAAACGAGCGATCTTATTTCAAAACGAGCAATCTTATTTCAAAACGAGCGATCTAATTTCAAAACGAGCGATCTAATTTCAAAACGAGCGATCTTATTTCAAAACGAGCGATCTTATTTCAAAACGAGCGATCTAATTTCAAAACGAGCGATCTTATTTCAAAACGAGCGATCTTATTTTAAAACAAGCGATCTTATTTCAAAACGAGCAATCTTATTTCAAAACGAGCGATCTAATTTCAAAACGAGCGATCTTATTTCAAAACGAGCGATCTTATTTCAAAACGAGCGATCTTATTTCAAAACGAGCGATCTTATTTCAAAACGAGCAATCTTATTTCAAAACGAGCGATCTTATTTCAAAACGAGCGATCTTATTTCAAAACGAGCGATCTAATTTCAAAACGAGCGATCTTATTTTAAAACAAGCGATCTTATTTCAAAACGAGCAATCTTATTTCAAAACGAGCAATCTTATTTCAAAACGAGCGATCTTATTTCAAAACGAGCGATCTTATTTCAAAACGAGCGATCTAATTTCAAAACGAGCGATCTTATTTCAAAACGAGCGATCTTATTTTAAAACAAGCGATCTTATTTCAAAACGAGCAATCTTATTTCAAAACGAGCGATCTTATTTCAAAACGAGCGATCTTATTTCAAAATGAGCGATCTAATTTCAAAACGAGCGATCTTATTTTAAAACAAGCGATCTTATTTCAAAACGAGCAATCTTATTT
>NC_091559.1:21949848-21951890 GCF_042767895.1 Penaeus vannamei | reverse complement strand
GGTATGCGCTCTCTGGGTGCTTCTAGTTACTATTATTAACATCCTAAGAGGTCTCCTAGCTCATGGGTTGAGCAGTGGCTTCACGACAGGAGGATCCTGGGTCTTCCTTTCGCAGTCGACTCAGCTGAGAGTGAGCACCAGCGCGCTGACATCCGCTTAATGGAGTTCAAGTCGGGGCGGAGAGGAACCAGCCGCCCGACGGCATCTTCCGCCACCGGAATACGCATGTTCCTCTACGAATATGCTCCCTACGTTAACCTGGAGAAAGAACTACCCTTGACGCTAATTTTCGTATTGTCATTATTATTATCATTATTATTATTATGATCATTGTTATTATTATTACTATTATTGTTATTACTTTTAAATGCCATTCTCAGTTATATGATTATTATGATTTCTGTTATCATTATTATCATAACTATTACACCGTTATTATTTTTGCTATTATCATTATCATTATTTTTAGTTACCATTGATATCATTATAATTACTATTTCTGCAATCGTTATTATTATCATCACTATCATAATGATGATTAATACTATTGTAACTATTATCATTATTTATACTTTTTATGATCATTATTATCATTCTGCAGATTAATACTGACAAAAATACCTTTCAATGTCCTATTATGGGAAATGCATACAGTTTGTCATGCTTTTCTTTATCAGTAATGTCTTTGTCTTTTTATTCATTACAATCATATATAGCTATTAGATAAAGTTCGCATATGCTTTAAGAACCTTTGAAATATATTAGAGTAAACAAAATAGTTAGTTTTAAAAAATGAACACACACACGGAAAATAGGAATAAAGAAGCAAGTGCAAGAACGAACAAATATACACAGTAGTAAATTTAACGAAACAATAAGTCAACAAGTTTATTAGTAAAAAAATCGTCAAGTAAACGAAGGTGAAGGTAAACGCGTCAATGCTGATCTTAGAAAACCCGGGAAAACTCTACGGGATTCCCCTCCATAGTTCGATAACTGGTGCCAGGCAACCCACTCTTACACCTGTATAGACTCAGCCTATCACAAGGAATCCTCCCAAGCTCCTAGACTAAAAGTTTAATCATCCCTATACCCAAATCCAACACTGACAAATACAGACCAATTTCCTTGACCTCCTGTCTGTGCAAAGTACTTGAGAGAATAATTCTGAACAGACTCTTGTACCGTATACATGATAAGTTATCCCCCAGACTGTATGGATTTCTCCCAGGATGTAGCAGTCAGCATTGTTTTGCAGAATACCTAACAAACTCAATACCAGGCATGCAAACCGTATTTCTTGATCTTCAATCTGCCTTTGATATTGCAAACAGAGAAATGATCCTTGAGCAACTAGCTAGGTATTCAGGGAAAACTGTTAGCATGGATTCAAATGTATCTATCCAATCGATCGGCTCAGGTTTTCTTCACGGGTGTTAAGAGTACTCATGCAAAAGTGTTTGAACTCGGCACACCTCAGGGAGGCGTACTTAGTCCCATGCTATTTAACATCCTAATGCATAGATTACTAGGCGATATACCACTTGAGGGCAGTGACTCCATTATTTGCTATGCCGATGATATTTGCATTAAATTCTCATCCGAGGAGAGAATGCAACAGATCCTTGATGTGCTTTCAGCAAGCGCTACAGAGTGTGGCTTGATAATATCGACTGAAAAAACCAAGGCACTTAACCCTAAAACAATCCCTCTGCCAAGGTTTCACATCAATGACGTTGAGCTAGATCTCTGTCACCAATACAAATATCTCGGGGTGGCTGTTAATGATAGAGAGTTCATACAAAACCTGAAGAAAAGGCTGTGGAAACGTCTGAAGCCACTTAGGACACTTGTCGGCAAAGACCATGGTATTAATGTCAATATTGCTAGACTCTTTTACCTGTCATACATACGGTCGGTCATAGATTATCATGCATTGCACCTAGTATTATACAAGGAATCAGAGTTGGCTAGTTTAGAAATTGTACAAAATGAGGCCATGAGGCTTATTCTCGGTGCCCCTAAGACAACGAGGATTGTGA
>NC_091559.1:21910585-21913085 GCF_042767895.1 Penaeus vannamei | reverse complement strand
AATAATAATAATAATAATAATAATAATGATAATAATAATGATAATAGTAGTAGTAGTAGTAGTAGTAGTAGTAGTAGTAGTAGTAATAATGATAATAATAATGATAATAATAATAATAATAATAATAATAACAATAATAATAATAATAATAATAATAATAATAACAATAATAATAATAATAATAATAACAATAATGATAATAATAATAATAATAAAAATGACAATGGTAACAATAATAACAATAATCATTTAGATATGATAATGATGATGATAATGATAATGATAATAGTAGTCGTAGCAATGATAATGATAATAACAATAATAATAGCAATAATAGTAATAATAATAATAAAAGTAATAATAGAAATAATAATAATGATAATAATAATGGTAATAATAATAATAAAAGTAATAACAGAAATAATAATAATGATAATAATAATGGTAATAATAATCATAATGGTGATGTTAATGACAGAAATAAAAAGTATGTTAATAATTGCAATAATTATGATCTCAATAAAGATTATGATGATAATGATAATAAGAAAAAGAAATAAGAAGAATGCCAGTAATAATATCAATGACAAAGATATTAATAATGATAATAACAATGATGATGATAATAATAATAGTGATAATAATGAAAATAATAATAATAATAATAATAATAATAATAATAATAATAATAATAATAATATTGATAATAATAATAATAATAATAATAATAATAATAATAATAATAATAATAATAATAATAATGATAATAATAATAGTGATAATAATAATAATAATAATAATAATAATAATAATAATAATAATAATAATAATTATAATAATAATAATAATAATAATAATAATAATAATAATGATAATGATAGTAATAATAATAATAATAACAATAATAATAATAATAATAATAATAATAATAATAATGATAACAATAATGATAATAATGCTACTCCTACTGCTACCTCCAATCATAATGATAAAAACATAAATGATGATAATATCAAAATAATGATAATATTAGTAGCAATAACTGTTAGAACAAGAAAATAAATGACAATAGTAACAAAAACAATAATGATGACAATGATATATTATAACAAGAAAAATAGTAATGGATATATCAGTAATTAACAGATTAACAATATTAGTAGTATATAATATAAGACTCATTAAGAACATGATATTTCAACAGCTGTCATGGCTAACAAAATACAGGCGATGCCAACGATATCACGGAGTTAATTGCAGTTGAAATATATGAATCATATAAGAACCATTGCGAAAAAAGTCAGTGAATGCCTTTATATACTAAAAAGACTTTCTCGGAACGTAATGCAAGAGTCAAACAATATAAATCTAAAGTACATGTTGTATATGTACACTATGAACACATACTGTTACAGGGCAGAAAGGTGTCCTGTACTAGTGCAGTAAATAGATCTAAAAATAATAATGATGAATAAATAAAGAATATAGAGAAATTCTAGCCAAGTTCACTCACTTGCCTTAGAAATCTGCTGGAAAATGCACACAGTTTACAGATCAAAATGTTCAGTTTATCTTATCTATCTATCTATCTATCTATCTATCTATCTATCTATCTATATCTATATCTATATCTATATCTATGTCTATATCTATCTATCTATCTATATATATATATATATATATATATATATATATATATATATATATATATATATATATATATATATATATATATATATATATATATGTGTGTGTGTGTGTGTGTGTGTGTGTGTGTGTGTGTGTGTGTGTGTGTGTGTGTGTGTGTGTGTGTGTGTATACATTATATTATATATACATATAATGATCTCTATATGTATAATCCACATTCTGTCTTTGTTGATAGAATGGTAAAATTCGATGTTTTTGTAAGCGTTGTTTATATTTCCGTTGTTTCCAAATAAGCTCCTAGATAATAAGCAAACTTGATAAACGGAAAAACAGTACCCTGAACGAAAAAAAACCACAATAAATATATCATAAACAACAAGTACATTTAAATTCCACGAACGTCAGCAAAGAAAACCCCACGAACATAAATACCCCCCCCCCCCTTCGAGTGCGCAAATAAACAGAAACTTCAAACAGTGAGAAACACCTGGTCATCTTCCCCGGCAAAGTGTCCGTATACAAAGCATGTTTATTGACGTGTGAATAAGGAAGATGTTTGGCGAGGCTCGAAATACACTCGTATGATTGCTCGTTCTTGACAGGGTTCACTTGGCGCAGCGTGCTTGACAGAGCGAACTAGGCAGGGAGGCAGAGAAGAGGGCATTTGACAAGGTCCTGACTGGCCCGACTAACAAGGAGTTGACTGACTGGTTGCTTAAAAGGAATGCCAATGGTGTCAGTCAGTAGAGACATTGCAGCTGGACACTGGATGTGATGAATATGTTTTGGTCATGAAAGCTGAGGTGTTGTGGTGAATAACGCCATGGCAGGTATAACGGTTCCTAAAGAG
>NC_091559.1:21827257-21839757 GCF_042767895.1 Penaeus vannamei | reverse complement strand
TCTTATCATCATTAGTTCATCAATATTATCATTATTTTTATTCCTATTTTGATTATTATTATTATCATTAATTATTATTTGCATTATTGTTATTACTATTTGCATTATTATGACTTTTTTATCATTCTTGCGTTTATCATTATTTTATTGTTATTGTTATTATTGTCATTATCATCACCATTATAACTATTCCTGTGATTACAAATTTTCCATTATTATCATCGTCAACTTCTTCCTCACCACCACCATCATCATTGTCCTTGTTATCATATTCATCAACATCATCTTCATCATTTGTTTTTGCTAGTGTAGATATTGTTACAATCTTCAATAATTACCATATCATATTAAAATCATTGCTATTATCACTGTTAGAATTTTCGAATCACCTTCTGTAAATCATCACCTTCATCATTAATTCAATCTAACTAGTATCACTTTACTTGCTAATGATAGTAGTAATACTGTAGATAATTACATAATTAACATAATTAATACTAAAGGTATGCGGGACCTTCCTCACTTACACCCTCATAATGATTACAATTATAGTGGTAAAGTCATTCATCCATTAAGGCTTTCAATATATAATGACGACCAGGAAAATGTTATTCCTGTAAATATTGTTTCTGTAAAGCCATTCAAAATATCTAGCGAGTAGTAACATTAAGAACGACATCTACATCAGAAAATCTTAAGCGAGAGGGTAAAAAAAAAAAAAAAAAAAAAAAAAAAAAAAAAAAAAAAAAAAAATCTGCATAAGCATGCTAGCGAGATCCCACAATTCTACCCATTCTTTGCCAGTGAATACTTCCCCAGGCGAATCTTTTTAGCATGCACACTACAACGCTTAAAGTTACAGACACTCTTTCCCGCTCCTCTCTCTTTCCCCACTCCCTCTCCCCGTCCATACCAACAAAGTTAGTCTGGTAAAGTTAGTTCACAAAAGCTAACAAAGTGGGTGGCAGCTTCACTAACTCTGCCCGAGAACTCCTTTTCTAAGAAACTTACCAAACGCTTCTCTGTGCAAACTTTTACATTAGTCTAAAGTTTTATGTGTCCTAGTGAGACCGGTGGCTGGACTCCAGGCCCGCTCGGAGTGATGGAGAATGACAGTACCCGTCGACCCTGTGTTATTGTTAGCATTATAAACAGTAGCAATAATTGCAATGATTATGATGAATGATGGTAATAAAAATAATGATGATAATCATAATTAAAGTAATAATTTTCATAATTATAATACAAGAGATGTATTAAACTGGTGAAGATATTCATTCTTATTCATACCTTTTCTATATAACTATAATCATAATCATAGTAATAGTTATCACTATAACTATAATCATGGTAACAATGATAAGTCATTATAATCATGAAAATTATGACAACAATCAACACCATCGTCATTACGACCGATATTCATATTACATCAATTATCATTATTACTATTATAATTAGTATAATTTTCATTATTGTTATTATCATTAATATTATTACTGTCATTATCATTATCATTATTGTTGTATTGTTGCTATCTTTTATAACTGTTTTTATTATCATTGTTATTAAAGGTGGGTGCTTAGGTAGTGCTTAGTGTTAAAGTGCTTACATGCCTTCTCGCTTTCAGCTGCCACTGCTTTCTAGACTAGTGCGAAAAGGGGAGCAGGTTCATAGCCTCTCCTTCACTGAGGCCTCTGCAGTGCTTCCTCGTGGCCACCCATGGAAACTGGGCACCTTGCGGTCCAAGACTAAACCGTGGGGGAGGCCCTAAGGGTACGGAGTGTCGAAAAACCCTGGCTCCATACCAACTCCTGCCCCTCAGGTCCCTAAGATAAATGGGCGGTTCAGAGGTGATAGGTCTTGCCAATCCTCGTCCTTTGAGATCCAAACTCACTGGCAGCATCTATTATAAATGGAAATGCTGGGGAGACGGGTACTGCCCCTCCCACCCAGCAAGTGAGGGCGACTACTAAGGCACAGGATGGGAATGAGAGCTACTCGTCCTACCTGCGCCCTTACAGCCGCCATCCCAGTGTTAGGCCTGTGGGGCTGTAGCGGTCCCTGATTGGCTGTAGCGGTTCCTGATTGGCCATCAATCGAGAACCGCACCTGACCTGTGATTGGCCGACTCCTGCCTCGGGACCGCCCAATCTGGCCGAATAAACATCGCCGGTCAGGTTCTTAAGCAGCCGGACCTGAGCCGGAATCATAGGGCTTACCTGGACCTCTAGGTGCCAAGGTTTTTTGTTGTTGCTTACGTGGGAGGCTAAAGAGAGCGATTTGACACCCCCACGGCGAGCTCGACGATCTGGCCCTTGTGCTGATAGCTTTGGGAGTTATCGTGCACTACCTTGCTTTGAGGCTAGTGATTTTAATTGTAAGCCCAGGGTGCTTGCAATTAAAATCACGAAGCACTATCAAATCAGCTCTTTTACTGCGAGGTGTCGGCCGGACATATAAGGGCTCTGGCCCGTTCGGCAGGGTCCCGACCCCGACCGACCCTAACACACAAAGAGAGCTGATTTGCCAGTGTGCCTTCCTTTTTTGAAACCCATTTCCACCCTTTCATCGTCCTGTTATTAGCCTTGGCTAGACTCCCTACCTCCTATCATCATCACCCTTACGCGATGCCACCATGAGTCACGTAATCAAATTATCATACTCTGGAGAGCCCATCTCCTGTGAGGTGGCTCTCCAGAAAATCTTCTCTATCACAGAAGTTGCTGTCACGCACTGCTTCAAAGTGCATAATGGCTACAAAGGTGTTGTTGCCAAGCAAGAACAGCTGACCCCTTTCCTTTCGACTACTGGCCAGAGAAAACTCGCTGAACATGGTTTTAAACCTCTCCCCTCCCCGGAAACGAAGGCTAAGTGCACGGTCGTGGCTAAAAAGATCGACAAGACAATCCTGCCACGATCGTGCCAAGCCATCCAGGAGGAAGTCAGCACTATGAACGGTCACTGTGGTGGATGTTTACAAACCACCAGAGTCGCAAATCCTTAAGATTCGCTGTTCAGCCCCCGAGGAAGCACAGAAGCTTCTCTCCCGTGGGATCGTGCTTTTTAACACATCTGTCCCCACCTACAACGTAGAAGCCGAGTGCTTTGTTCAGGTCGATCAGTGCCTGAAATGCTACCGTTACAATCACCTGAAACACACCTGTACACACGAGCAGCGTTGCAGCCGCTGTGGTGACCCAGGTCACTTCTTTTCCACCTGCAGCAAGGACATCAAATGCTGCAATTGTGGGGGGCAGCACGTCGCTGTCAGCGGGTCTTGCCCTAAACGAAAAGAAATAATCAAGACTAAAAGACAAACACTCAAACAAAACAAAAACACAACATACGCAACAGTCACCCAACCCTTACAAACAAGCACACCTACCACAAGACAACCAAACCAAACCACTCTGCCGCCTGCACACTTCCCCCAAACAAACACCTTCACACCAAACAACAACCCTAAAATACAAGCAATACTATACGTAGCTTTAATAGCTGCCAAATACAACGCCAAGAAATTCGCAAACATAGTCCCTATCATGTTACAAAGAAACGGTTTCCCCAGCATTGTGATTCCTGAGGAAATCTTCGAAGACCAAAACCTGTACATACCTGAATTTCACACACAAACAAACACTCACACCGAGGTCAGAGAGGCGACCATTACATCCACACAGCCCTCTACCTCTCACTCACACGGACTCCCACAACCACTACCACAACGAATACACAAAGAAACTGCACAAAAGAAAACTACACCAGATACTTCTGACAACAAACGCAAACATACCTCACCACCAGACATGCACACCAAAAAAGACAAAAAAGACCCTGAGCTCTCGGCCCACGAGGCTCGTCACGTTCACGACGATACGATCTTGTCGGATTCCGACAGTAGCGAGAGCCTCGAGATCGATGTCGGTCTCGAGGAAGGCCCCGGTGCCTCCTCGCTGACTGCTCCCCCCGAGGGAGCAGGTCCTGTTCTCCCTGTCAGGGGAACTTTCGGGAGACGAGGAAGTATCGGGAATTGGTCCGCCGATTCCCGAGAATTCCGAGTCTCCCAGTCTCAGGAATCCCTTCCTGACCTTGACGAGCCCTCGACGGGGGCTCGCTCCCGTCGTTACCGGGAGCAACAAACGCCACACAAGGTGAGACCACAACACCCGGACTCACCATGAGTGGCGTGCTGACAATCGTGCAAGCGAATGTAAGATCATTTTTCAATATACGTAACATTTTTTACGATTTCCTCGATCGGGAATGTCCTGACGTGGTTCTTTTAAATTCCACCTCTATCACTAACTCCTATGCTATCAAACACTTCGGCTACACGTCAAGACAGTCACGAAACGGCTGGTTCGTAGGGTCCTGCATCCTCGTCAAATCCACCCTTCATTTCGAATTCATTTCACCCCCATTCACCCATCCAGACTTCATGGCTGTAAAGCTATTCACCCAGCAGGGCCCTATAATGATTGCCACGGCCTATATCAGACCAAATTCAAACTTGCCACTTTCAGATTTCAATAAATTATTCAGCTATAATAATCTTCCAGTCTTCTTCGCCGGGGATGTCAACGCATCACACATATCACTACACCACACAACCACGAATGCACACGGTAGACAGCTCTTGTCTATTTTCAACACAAAAAGACTACATTACATAGGACCCGACTCCCACACCACAATCACGGCTAGGGGAAAAGGCAGACCTGATCTCGTGTTCGGGAACAGGGCCGCCCTCCCCTACCACACACACCTACAACCAGGTCCGAACATCGGTTCTGACCACATACCCGCGATCATAAAACTTTCCACCTCACCTATAGATAACAAAGAAACGCCATCCTTCCGGTATAAGAAAGCAGACTGGAACGATTTTAAATCTTATCTTTCAGATCAAAATTTCGACTTTAACCTTGACAGAGAAAATGTTCTCGAAATAGATAAGCACTGGCATCATCTCTTTGCTTGGATTTCAGCAGCAATGCTCCGGTCCATCCCACGAGAGCGTTACAAAATACGTAAATCATTCCATCCAAGCGAGAGAACCAAGCGTCTCCTGACCTGCTACAGGAATCGTTTTCTCCAAAATATTCAGAATTTACACCGAGTTCGGTGGGACCTCACTATCCTCAGAAACCATGTCATAGATAGTTTTGATAATGACCGCAAAATTCATTGGCAAAATTTGATTAAACAAACAGAATCGATGCGAGTTCGCAATCCACGGGAATTTTGGCAAAAGATTAAACAGTTAAAAGGCAGTAACTTCCCTCCCTTCAGTCACCTCCTCAAGGACAACACTCAAGTTTCAGATCCCGTGGATGTTATCAAAATTTTTCGTGATCACTAGCAAACTATATTCTATCCTCATGAACCACACCCCTTTTTTAATGAACATTTTCAATCCATCAACACCTGGAGCCAAGAACACAGGATAGAAACAGAGCCAGAGCCAATTATCCACATGGATAGGCTGGACGACACATGCGAACTCCGTGCTCCCATCTTGCTGGAGGATATTAAACAAATAATAAAGAGGTTTCCTCGTAAGGCTCCGGGCTCCTCTCAGATCGGGCGTGACGCACTCCTTCATCTTCCTGACAACGTTTTACGAGCCATGACATACCTGTACAATACCTCTCTTGCTTCTGGCTACTTTCCTGCTCCCTTTAAGACTGCTATCGTGGCCCTCATACCTAAGCCAAACAAAGACCTCACTGACCCCAAGAATTACCGCCCATTTAGTTTACTAGAGACACTAGGCAAATTTTTTGAAAGAGTCATTAATTCCCGACTAAGGCGGTATCTCGACGACCATGACCTACTTTCTTCCAAACAATTTGGCTTTCGCTCTCACCGCTCGACTACTGACGCACTGAACCTACTGACTAACTACTGTCTTAACAACAAAGGCAGACGACTTAAGACGGTCCTCGTGACCAAAGACGTGGAGCGAGCCTTCGACACGGTCTGGCATGCTGGCTTGAAGTACAAAATCTGCACTAAATTCAATTTTTCCTCGTTTTGTTTTTGTGTTTTTAAGTTCTTTTAAGTTTAAATTGTTCTCGTTCTCCAACGGAACTTTTAACCTCCCCAATAAACAACTATCCTCCGGTAAGCCCTATCCCACCTTTTAATTAACTTCCCCTTCAACCCTTTTCCCTGTGTGACGGCATCTTCGACCTCATCTCCCACCTCATTTCCCTCACATCGCGTAAGCGTCCCGCATCCTAATCCTTACCCTCATCTCACTGGTTCCGGATTTCCGACACGTGGCATCTGCCGCTCGTACCCGAGCCATGACCGCGGCTCCTTTGTCGTAAGGAATGCCAACGCGCGAGCCGGGGAGGAGGTGCCATGGCCAGTGATGATAATCCACCCGTGATGTGACCGCCCGAGCACATCTCCCCGGAAGTCCCGCCGCCGACAGAGAGAAATCTCTGATCGACGCAGGCGGGGGAGATAGACTCGTTGCGGTCGCATTCGCTTTCATCCTCTTCCCATCCTCGCAGTCTCGAGGTTAGCCGAGGGCACCATCGTTGCCATTGGCGATAAGTCCGTCCACGGTGGAGCCGCAGATGGCGCCTGGCAGGCTGCCCCCTACCCCCTCCTCCCTAGTTAGCCGAGCGCAACCCGCAGCCCGGGCATGGCCACCCTTGCTGGCGCGGAACTGGCCCGCCAGTTCCAAGCCAAACGGGTGAATCATGCCATGGCTGCGGCGAGCACAGATGGCGCGGGGCCTCCCCTCGCCAGCCTTTTCCTGCCTTTTCTGACTCCAGTCATCTATCCCCCATCTATTACCCCGCACGCTGGGTTAAGCCCCGGCTCTTTCTCTCTCACTAAATCATCCTTTCTATCTCCTCCTTATCCTTCCCCCCCTTCTCTCTCGATTTCGATTCGATTCGCCGGAATCATCATTCACCTCACGACGGTTGCTGACATTACTTGTGCTTGGGTCATCACCAAATAAAGAGATAAAATCCAGTTCGGTTTTATAACCCCAACACTGGTGACCCTCGGAGTGAACCAAGTTTTTCACACAAGATGTCAGCAACAAACAGGACGCTACCAACTTGCTCTCTGGCCAGTCTGCCGGAATGGTTTCTTCAGGTGGAGCAGGGATTCCTCCTCAGGAACATCACCGCCCAGACCACCAAATTCCGTATGCTGGTCACCAACCTTCCACCCGAGCTCCTTTTGACCGTCGGCGACCTCCTGAACGATCAGCGGTACGCCACATACAACGAGCTCAAGGAAGCGATCCTCAGACGCGCAGCACCAAACCCTCTGGCCGCGTTGAGCTCCTTCCTCTCCTCCGACACCACGGACAACCGAACGCCTTCGGAAATTCTCCGCCACTTCCAGCGCCTCCTCACCCGCACCGGCATGACCTTCCCGCCAGACGTCATGCGCTCCCTGTTCCTCAAACGGCTGCCCGCAGGTATCCAGCAAATCCTGCTGGTATCAGACGCCCCATTAGAGCAGCTCGCACTGAAGGCCGACGCGATCATCGCAGCGAAAACACACGCACTTACAGTAGCAACTGTGTCTGCCACTACCGCTACCCCTGCCGCGACGTTGGAATCCCTTACAGCCCAGGTCGCTGCACTGTCCGAAGCTGTACAAAGATTATCCACACGGGAGCGTTCACACTCCCTGCATCGCTTCCGCACCCCTTCGCCGCCGCACAGAGAACGGAACTTCAGGCGCCCTTCACCATCAAGACACCAGTCCCGTTTCCGCACACCTTCGCCTCTGCGCAGAGATTGATTGGAACTACAGCCGCTCCCCGACTCCGAGGCGCCGCCAAGACGACCAACGCCGCTACTTCTGTTATTATCATAGAAGTTTCGGCTCCGACGCCCGTCGGTGTGCACCTCCTTGGTCCTGGCAGGGAAACGGCTACCGCGGAAACTGAGTGCGCCAGTTTTCCGCGAACCTCGTCGGCGTTTACTGTACGTCCGGGATGCCTCTTCCACCCTCCGTTTCCTCATCGACACGGGGGCAGAGGTGAGCCTCCTACCGGCCTCCCACAAGGATAAACGCCTTCCCTCCTCGCGCACATTGGAAGCTGCCAACGCGACGCCCATCAACGTCTACTGCGAGCGTTCGGAGACCCTCTCTCTGACAGGCGCCCTCAGCCAACGGTTCCAATGGATCTTCCTCGTCGCAGACGTCCCTCAACCTATCATCGCCGCCGATTTCCTAGAGCACTACGGTCTGTCAGTTGACCTCCAGGGTAAGGCTCTCATCCACCAATCCGGAGCCCGCACACTCGCCGCCCCGACTCTGGTAAGTGCTCCTTTAATATACACAGTGTTTCCCAGATCCTGCACTTACAAGAACATCTTGCAGGAATTCCCGGCTTTATCCAAGCCGATCAACCGGGCTACCCAACCACGGCACGAGGTCCGTCACCACATCGTGACTCACGGTCCCCCTACCCACTCTCGCTGCCGTCCGCTCGCCCCCGACAGATGTCGCAGCGCCAAGGCGGAGTTCGACCACATGATGCAGTTAGGGATCATACGCCCTTCCGGCAGCCAATGGGCGGCCCCTCTGCATTTGGTGAAGAAGAAGGACGGTGACTGGCGCCCGTGCGGTGATTACCGTCATCTCAACACGGTCACCGCCCCCGACAGATACCCGCTGCCGCACCTGCACTCCTTCTCCCACGAGCTGTCCGGCTGTACGGTCTTCTCGAGGATCGACCTCGTGAGGGCGTACCACCAGATTCCGATCGCTGAGGAGGATATCCCCAAGACGGCCGTCATTACACCGTTCGGCCTGTTCGAGTTCCTCAGGATGCCCTTCGGTCTCCGCAACGCCGCTCAGACCTTCCAGCGGTTCATCAACGACGTGACTCGCGGCCTTGAGGGGGTCTTCACCTACATCGACGACATCCTCGTCGCCAGCACCTCAGAGGCAGACCACGCCCGTCATCTACGCGCCCTCTTCGGCAGACTACAAGAAGCCGGGGTCGTGATCAACCCAGGGAAATGTCTCTTCGGCGCAGCTTCGCTCTCTTTTCTAGGCCACACCATCACCCCTCAAGGCATCACCCCAGCGCAGGAGAAGGTTACCGCCATAAAGAAGTTCCCCAAGCCTGCCACGGAGAAGCAACTTCGAAAATTCCTGGGGATGTTCAACTTCTACAGGAGATTCGTTCCCAAGTGTGCCCAGCTCCTCAAGCCCCTTCACGCCCTGATCACACTAACAGGGCCAGCAGAAACACCAAAATCGAGTGGACGCCCCCTACAAACGAAGCCTTCAAAGCCTGCAAGGAAGCCCTGGCCTCCGCCACCCTGCTGAACCACCCCCTGCCCGAGGCTCCTCTCAGCATAGCAGTCGACGCCTCCGACACTGCCATCGGCGCTGTCCTCCAGCAACGACAGGGTAAGCAATGGGAACCTCTTGCCTTCTTTTCGCAGACCCTGTCGCCCCGCCAGTCACGATACAGCGCCTTCGGAAAGGAACTCCTGGCAGCGTACTCCGCTGTGAGGCACTTCCAGCCATACGTGGAGGCTAAGGAATTCCACATCCTGACAGACCATAAACCCCTCACCTTCGCCCTACATTCGAGGACCCGCCGCCAATCCCTTCGCGAGGAGCGCCACCTGGACTACATCTCACAGTTCACGACGGACATCCGTCACATTTGGGGCGCGGACAACGAGGCCGCCGATGCCCTCTCGAGGGTTACCATAGCTGCAGCGACCCACGCCGACGACGCTGTGGATTACCACCTGGTCAGCAGTGAACAACGCCATGACGCGTCCATGACTCCGCTCATAGAGGGCCTTGAGAGAGTCAAGATCCCAAACTCACGCGACGACCTTCTCTGTGATGTCTCCCTCGGCTACCCACGACCATACATCCCGCCTTCCCTCCGCCGGCGATTCTTCGATGCATACCACCAGCATCGAGGCATCCGGGCCACCCAACATCTCATCCGCGGCAAAGTCGTCTGGCCTGGCATTAACAAAGACGTTCGAGAGTGGTGCCGCTCGTGCATCGAATGCCAGAGGACCAATATCTACAGGCATACGAAATCTCCCTTCCAGACATTTCCTATCCCAGACGAAAGGTTCCAACACATCCACCGATATAGTGGGACCCTTGCCTTCGGACGACGGCTACAGCTACATCCTGACGATGATCGACCGCTTCACCAGATGGCCCGAGGCTACGCCCATCCGCGACATCACCGCAGCGACGGTCGCCAGGACCTTCCTCAGCACCTGGATCTCCCGCTTCGGCACGCCGGATACCGTCACTACCGACCTCGGCGCCCAGTTCGAGTCAGAACTCTGGCGCCAGCTGATGGTCCTACTTGGTTCCAAGAGAGTCAGAACGACCGCCTACCACCCCAGCGCCAACGGCATGGTCGAGCGACTCCACCAGCATATGAAGCAAGCCCTGACATCCTCCTCCTCCAACAGGAGGTGGGTCGACCAACTGCCCCATGTCCTCCTTAACATCAGGACATCTTTCAAAGAGGACCTGCAGTGCACCGCCGCGGAAATGGTCTACGGAACAACGCTCGCCTTCCCTGCAGATTTCATCGTCACAGCCGGCAACTTCGAACCAGGAACCTTCGGCAAACAACTCTGCGAACGGATGACCCGGGTACGCAGCCGACCGACGAGACCCACCCGACAACAGGACATATACATGCCCCCAGGACTCCAGGATTGCTCTCATGTCTTCGTGAGAAAACATCCTAGACCTCCTCTCTGTCCTCCTTACGAGGGTCCATTCCCGGTCATCCGAAGAGGCGACAAGACGATCACCATCCGCCGCCCGAAGGGAGAAGACACCGTGACCGTCGACCGCGTCAAACCCGCACACCTGCACCAGCCCATAAAAATCGCCAAAGTCCGTTTCGCGACCGCGAAACTAGAGGGGGAGTGCTGTAGCGGTCCCTGATTGGCTGTAGCGGTTCTTGATTGGCCATCAATCGAGAACCGCACCTGACCTGTGATTGGCCGACTCCTGCCTCGGGACCGCCCAATCTGGCCGAGTAAACATCGCCGGACAGGTTCTTAAGCAGCCGGACCTGAGCCGGAATCATCATTCACCTCACGACGGTTGCTGACATTACTTGTGCTTGGTTCATCACCAAATAAAGAGATAAAATCCAGTTCGGTTTTATAACCCCAACAGGGCAAAGCCCAAGGGAGCCCCACAGGCAAAAGTTGGACCCCACAGTTTACTGCCCCCCTTTGTGTTATCCTGGCAGGAGCTTGGGACATCTAGTCATTGCAGCTGGATGAATAATTATCCCTTCAATTGATGGCTGTTGAAGCAGTTGGGAGTTGAGGTGGCTCTCCTCTCGGAGGTAAGAAGACAAGGTGACAGTAGCACGGTCAGTAGTTGTGGGTACACCTACTACTGGCTGGCCGGGGCAATGGTCACCATTTCCAGATAGTAGCCATAGCCATCTCCACCCAACTTCATACTTCGGCAGTAGATATTTATAATGACGTTGGGACTATAACATGCTTTCGACTTAGTCTCATGTTGCTGTGTTCGCTCCTACCGATGTTTGTAAAATCCATGAGAAAGAAGCATTCTATGCCACTCACATCAGGGGCAGGCAAATGCCCCTGATGAGACATTTGCATTGTATTGGGCGACTTCAAAGCGGTTGCGTCATTCCTTTGTGGGCAGAGCTTGGACACTGCTAAGTAATAAGAACAGTTCACCAGGAATCTTACTGAGGAGCAGAGCTGTTGAAACAAACGACTGTGATTTGCTAAGAATCGTGATTGGCTCAGAAAATGTGTTCACAGCTGTCGTTTTCTTTGAAGGCTTACTTTGTGTGCATTTAGTAATCCCATTCAGCAACTATCTCTTTAATTTCGTTATTATCCACAGACTTGTCAAAATGCATTTGTATAGCCTACACTAGAGGATTTGTGAGTGGGGCTATATGACGTCAACATATTAATCCCAAGAACTGCTATAAAGATATTTGTTTTCATGAATATTTCGATTATATCAAATAACTCTAATGTAAACTCAAACTCTGCTGTTATTTCCTATCATCAAGCGCTCCATGCCATTAGCAACCTTCAGAAAATACTTTTTTCCTTCCAGAAACTAATGAAAGTTACCCTTCCTATGTTATATTTTCGTTATTATTACTGCATGGATCACAATCCAAAACAATTTTGTTTACATATATCATGTGTAATGTATCAGATACAAGAGAAGTAAACAATATATTCTAAATATCTGCCTATGATATTATATAAATATTTATCCTGTCATTTCTATTATCTATTATCTACCATCTCAGACGTCATACTCCAACAACTATTACAACTTTACTTTTTCATCACTACATCACAGTGTACTGAAAAAGCAGAAGGTATTACTGGATTGACAGCCCTGCTGAGGAGTTTGAAATCCGTTTCTTAGTAAAGGACTTTCTTCCTGCCAACCAAGCCCTTGAGAAAACTGAACTTCAAGCCCTTCCT
>NC_091559.1:21769069-21771569 GCF_042767895.1 Penaeus vannamei | reverse complement strand
TCCTTCCCTCCATCCCCCCCTCTCTCTTTCTCTTCCTCCCTCCCCCCTATCCCTTCTTCCCTCCCTCACCGCCCCTCTCTCTTGCTCTTCCCCCCCCCCCCCTCTCTCTCTTTCTCCTTCTCTCTCTCTCTCTTTCTCCCCCTCTCTCTCTTCCTCATTCCCCCACCCCCTATCTCTCTTCCTTTCACTCTTTCTCTCCCCCTACCTCCCTTTATCCCTTTTTCTCTCCCACTCCCATCTATTTTTTATTAGCTCGCATAGTTACTTGAAAACATCAAACTTAACCAGAAACAATAACAGAAACACAACACTCTCTCTTTATGACAGTTATCATTCTGCAATGACACATTCCACAGATCATTAACATGTTAACGACGGTGTCTTCATTCCACAAGTATATAAAACCCTTACTGAACTTTACCCTTTAAGCCTGGCTAGGTGTTCTAATCGACCCTTACCTGGCATCAAAAGGGATTTGATACATTAATCCCAACCTTTGAGTTCATATCAGATCTGGCTTATTCACTGTTTTTATCATCTATACATATATTGTCCAGACTTTCGATCAGAATAATGATTAAGTTGTATAAACATTTTTTCCCATTGTGAGATTTGTTTTTACCAAACATAAATACGATGATTGTACCAATTCCAAATAGACAGCAGGAGTATAATGTTTATCATTTTTTATCACTGAAGATATCCCTCATTATTTTTTGGATAATTGTAGCAGTGCATTCAAATTGCATGCAGATATGTTTGTGCAATTAAGAGAGAACCGCACGTGCATAAACCGTTGTTAGCTTTGTATTGTATATTGGCAATCAGTGATAGTATTGATTAAATACTCAAAATTATATTTTTCTTTGCATATGCTGCAAGCTCATAAATGTAGCGACTACAAAAGAACTAACAAAAAAAAAGTAATAAAGTCGACATCACCGCTTGGTACAGAATTTCCTTTTCAAGCTAGGAGCAAAACAGGAAAAAAAAATCTTTGTAGACGCTCGACGAACAAAAAGAAAAAAATACTTCCGGGACTGAGAATTGCATTAGAATGTGTGTCATAAATACTTGCGTTTTTGCATTTTGTTATTCATTACAATGACAATTTATACTTGAGGTATGGTCTGTCCTATTGTAATTACCTGTTATTTTATTTTTTATTTTTTTGTGAAATTAAGCGGTCCCCTTAAACAGCTGACCAGGGATATACGAAAGCCGGTAAGCTACAAAATGTATTGTTAATGTGCAATGGCACTGGCATCCACACGCCTACTGGCTTATTCTTATTGGTTTTATAGGGATATGTAACCAAATACCATATCGGATAGATTGATATTTGGTTGCTTATCATATCCCTTGTCTTTCCTTTATGAAAATATAGCAAAAACAAAACATTCTATCCCGCTTGCCGAATGAACAATTATCTATATGTTCAGTGGAACGAAACACATAAATATCTTTTGTGTTTTTTAAAATGTAAGAAACATGGGCGAAAAAAATGCGAGCAATAATAATTAGATATGATTTGTCTATCCCTGAATTACAGGGTGAAATGCAATATTCCCTTCTTCCCGCCTCGTTGAAAACAAAATATTAGATGTTTATCCTTTTTCGAGTATCTCATAAAATATCTATAATTAAGTCAAGAAATCAGAAGAGAGAGAGAGAAAAAAAAGAAAGTCCTTATAAGAAAGATAAAAGAAAAGAAATTAAAGCCAATTATTTACAAAGCTGAATTTTTATATTTTTTTTTTATTTTATGAAATATTTTGAACAAATCTAAAGCAACTTCCTGATGTTAATTCATTTTTCATTTGATGCTGAGGTAGTGACGATATATACATACGTACTTACATACACACATACATATATGCATATACACAAATACCAACATACATACATGCTCATGCATAAATAAATACATGTATATAGCTGATTTTTTTCGTTATTTTTTGCTTATTTTTTATTTTTTTATTTTATTTATTTTCTTTTTTTTCAACCAAAGTGCATATAAATGCTCTTCACTGAAGCCAAGTTTACAGAAACGCAATAACTAGTACGAGATGCTGGCGGGAATAATAACGAGACCAAGGTCAAAATAAATATGCATTTACGATTACAATGTCTCAATACTATTAAACTGAATTCACTGAAGAAACATAGATTATAAATATTGGAATAATCATACATTAATTTGTTATCATTTTAGTCCCAATTAATATGTCCTGATGAGGGCATTGTCGTAATGAATAAAAACAATGAGATAACAGTAAAGGCGTGACCGAAGGAGCCTCAAAATAGGAAATAAAAGGAGGCTCAGAGGCAGGCATCGGCGGACTAGATTTCGGAGCAGCATTCAGCCATGTTGTTTTGGCTCTTCCTGGTGAGCCCCTTTGAAGTGGTCTTTGCCCTTGCCGTGATGGGACATGGCGGACGGGAACGGGGGTTTTGGACCTTGTGGTAATTTTTTATTAATTAGTCTCGAGAGATTATT